>NC_043990.1:5575683-5615683 GCF_902150065.1 Myripristis murdjan
ACCACAGAAGCTGATCTCTACTTTTATGCAGCTGGTCGAATTTTTTCCCCTCTTCTTGCAGCTCTGAGGCTCTCCAGGTAAAAACTACACAGAACTGAGTAAAATAAATGAGTATAACCTGTTGAAAATCGATTAAAATAAATTGTTCATTGTACGAGAGGCGGTGCAACCTTGTGGCTTAGTTTTCCTCATTGAAATAAATCAATCAAATCAATGTGTTTCTGTGATAATAATGCAGTTCATTCATTCAGTTAGAGTTAATGTAGCACACACACTCATCAGAAAACATGGCTGGCACGTCAACGCAGATGAAGCGCCGTCGCAGGGAGGGGAAAAATAACGAGGACGGCTCTGCTCCCAGACTCATGACTCACTTGTTCACTTTGAAGAGCTTCGAGCGATTCTGCAGGTCAGCTCCACTGTGATTTTTCTGTTTCAAAACCAACCGAGCCCATCAGCACCGATGACGGGCCGGGAGAAACGATGTGATCAAAGACTGAGAGCCAGATTATACACTACTCACAAAAAGTTAGGGATATTTGGCTTTTGGGTGAAATTTATGGAAAATGTAAAAAGTTCACGCTACAGTGATATTATATCATGAAAGTTGGGCATTTAAGTAGAAGCATGCACTGGTGATTTCCTCATCTCAAGCAATTTCTTGAAACAAAAGCCAACAACAGTGGTGGGTATACCACAACAAAAAATGTCAGTGTCAATAACTTGTCATGTGCCCTTGAGCATCAATTACAGCTTGACGACGACGTCTCATGCTGTTCACAAGTCGACTTATTGTCTGCTGAGGCATGGCATCCCACTCTTCTTGAAGGGCGGCCCTCAGGACATTGAGGTTCTGGGGTACAGAGCTCCGAGCCTCTACACGGCCACTCAGCTGATCCCATAGGTTTTCTATGGGATTCAGGTCTGGAGAAAGTGCAGGCCACTCCATTTGAGGTACCCCAGTCTCCAGCAGCCGTTCCCTAATGATACGACCTCGATGAGCTGGAGCATCAAACACCTGATGTGAATTTTGCCGTTAAACTCCTTGTTAGAGAACAGCAACTTGTGCAAAAAGTACTGAAACATTGAACAGTTGGACATGTGCATTCAAAAGTTTACAGAAGGTCACATTAAGTTCACCTGTAAAGGTCATAATGCATTTTAGGTTCATCCTGAAATTTCACCCGAAAGCTGAATATCCCTAACTTTTTGTGAGTCGTGTATATTACCTAACATGAGAAAATGATGATAAAGACCCATGGATGGTATGTCTTCTCAATGTTACCCGACATCGTAGTTTTGACTTTGCTCTTGTAGCGGTTGTGTACTTGCTCGTTGCGTTGTGTATAATTACTGGAGAAGCCGTTTCACTGCTGGCAATCGCCGTTTATTCAGCATCTGGCAGAAGAATGTGTGTTTTACCGTCAGTCTGGCTCTCATGACACACATGCACTCTCACACAGGGAGACAGCGCAGCAAAACAGTTGCATTTCATTATAATTATTTCATTAAAATTATAATTGTATTATTATTTTATTTTATTATTTTATTTTAATATTTTTATATATTTTATTTATTCTATCCTATTTTGTTTTATTATTTTATTATTATTATTATTACTATTATTATTTTACTTTATCTGATTTTATTTTAATTGATCTTATCTTATTTTATCGTGTTATCCTACTGTGTTTTTTACCTTTTTATTCTGCTTTTGTTGTGTTATCTTGTGGTGTTTTATCTTGCTGTGCAGCACTTTGGAAAACCTTGTGTTTGTTAAAATTGTGCTATATAAATAAAGTGGATTAGATTGGATTGGATATGTAACATTAAATAATAATAATAATAATAATAATCAGTTAAAATAATAAAACCCGTACCTGGCAGAAGAATGTGTGTTTTACCGTCAGGCTGGCTCTCATGACACACATGAACTCTTACACTGAGAATATAACATAAAAAAAAAATAGTACAACTTAGCTAACACTTGTATCACGCTAATCGCGGCATAAACAGTGGACTTAACACAGTCACTTTTATAAAAAGTATAAAAACTAATCGGAAGCTGAATTCTTACAAAGGAAAACATAAAAAAAAAAACTTTTTGATATAAACATAAAGTAAATAATGCTAGCTAGCTACAGAGCTCACAACATGTGCACCTACCAGGGAGACAGAGCAGCAGAACTGTTGCTGCTCTGGGGTGCACGACCCCAGTCTGCAGGGGGCGTTGCATTTAAAGACCGTAGGACAATTGACTTCCATAAAAGTAATCAATAAAATAAAGCAGTGTGAGGGGTATGGCAAGTGGAATCATCAATGCCACATATTAACTCTAACTTATACTCTGCTGCACTTACGAATATGAACCCCCTCCCCCCCCATAGAAATCTGCAAGAATGGAGGCGACGTCCACCTGAGGATGATTTCCACACAGTTCAGCCACTTCAATTCAAAGTGTCTGACTGAAACTGTGACGTGCAAAAACACCATGAAGACCGGCTCTGTGCTGGACCTGACTCCATCTTATAGAGTATTTTTTATATATATGCTGCACGCTGGCAGAATTACAATAACCTCTCCGATCTTTTGCATCACTTGGCTAAGTCTTCTGCAAAGCACGAAAAAAAAAAAAATAGAGCTGAAAACTGGAAAAAAAAAAAAAAAATATTGCAAAAATATTCTCCCATGCCCTCCACTATTTATTTGGACAAATTCGAGCAATGTCTCAATCCGACGTGTCAGATTTTGACAAGCACAGCCGAGTAAGAGCAGCCAAACTGTATTTTCTGTCATATTTGATGCTCATTTAGACCGAATGTTCTTGCACTTGTACACACACACACACACACACACCGCTGCCTCCTGCACTCGTCCTGGAGGAAGTGCAGAGAAAAGCAGAAGGTAACGGCGGCTCGGCATTGTGTTTTTTTTTTTTTTTTTCACAGAGTGACACCGGCAGCAGAGCGTGGGCGGGGAGGCGAGCCGGCACTCGGAGTATTTAGAGAACAGACACTGTCTGCCTGCGCTTTTCACACATGGAACACACACACTCTGCACAAAGGGTGCAGAGGATAACGGAACTGACAATATAGGAAGATAAAGCAGCCAGTATGGAGGAGGGCTGTGTTTTTCCTGAAGGAGCGGCTTCAGTTCACACACTTCCCTCATTCCTCAGCTTCTGTTAGCAGAGAAAAACGCTGCTTGGTAGCAAATGAGCCATGAAAATATGACCATCCATGTATTTACCATCTTTCAACAATCATGAGTTTAATTTGAAACAGGAATACTATTTTTTAAGATCGCATATACAGTGGTCCCTCGTACCCTACAGTTACGTTCTAAAAATAATCCGCAATAGGCGAAATCCGCGAAGTAGTCAGCTTTATTTTTTTACAATTATTCTAGATGTTTTAAGGCTGTAAAACCCCTCACTACACACTTTATACACTTTTCTCAGACAGGCATTAACATTTTCTCACTTTTCTCTCGTTTAAACTCTCAAAGTTCAAACCTTCGTAGAAAAATAAGTCCAGTATTATAGAATGAACGCATTCTGTACTGTACAGGAGACACGGCACGGAGGAGATTGATTGACAATGGTCTACAGTCTACAGTCTACAAAAAAAGCATGCAAAATTGCACAAAAAAAATCCACGAAACTGCGAGGCCGCGAAAGGTGAACCGCGTTATAGCGAGGGACAACTGTATAAAATATCTAATAATGAGGAGTGTGCATTCAAAAAGTGAGAAAATTTTCAGGTCAAGGAGGACAAAATCCTCACATCTCACCTGTTTATTTGGCTCACGTTCACATTTTTCGAATGGATTTGGGGTTTAGTGCTCGAGAACGGCCTCAGCGCTCCTTGTGCTGCATCCTGAGCTGTGTTGGTGTTTTTGGGAGGATGCAGGACGTGTCTTCATGAAGGAACGCCTCGACCTATTTGAGGAATGAGGGTGAGTGAGTGAAAATCTACAATTTACCACCGAATCAAACTTAAGATTTGGCTTCCTCCCATTTAAACCCGTCTGGATGGAGAAAAAAAGGATGAAATGCGACGTATTACACCGTCGTATTTGGTTTTTCTCCAGGTTTTCTGCTCCTGCTGTCCGTCTCCGGTGGTGCAAATAAAACGCCGTGACTTTTCAGACTCACCACGTCAGATTCTCCTTCAGTTTTCTCCTCAGTTCAGGGAGGAGGCGACCGATGTTCCTGCACTTTAAGCAGCGACTCCTTGGCCTCGTTTATTTGCCTCGTGCTTCTTAGAAAAGTCACATCTGAAAGTGGTGATTATCGGAGCTTTTTTAACGGTGAAACACACGACTAACCTGGCATTCAGCTTCAGATGACTCACCTGTGGAGCTGATGGAGCTGCTCTGGAGGTGTACAGCTGGAGTTTGTGTGTGTGTGTGTGTGTGTGTGTGTGCGACAGTTTCACCGTCTTTCTGCTGATTCACACTCGACCCAGCACCTAGACCGCTTTTTTTTTTTTTTTTTTTTTTTAAATCTCTGCACTTAAAAAAATGCCAGTAAACAAGGGACAAGAAAGTGTGTATGGTAATTGTTGGCTGTGTGTGTGTGTGTGTGTGTGTGTGTGTGTGTGAGAGAGAGAGAGAGAGAGAGAGAGAGGCTGCTTTAACTTTAAAGAAAACAAGAAATCTAGAGCTCCTGGCCGCCTGCCAGTGGTGTTGACCTTGGAAAGGAAGAAGAGGAGGAGGACAACACACACACACACACACACACACACACCCACACACACACACAGATAAAACAGATGCCCCTGTCACCAACACACACACTTGGTGACCTGACTCAAATGTTCATAATGAAGAAGAGGAGGGTGATGACGACGATGCTGACGTCAAACACACACACACACACACACACACACACACACACACACACACAGGCCTCATGCATGCATGCTGGGAGCCGCCCCACGGACCTTCATGAGGAAGAAGAGCAGCAGGATGACGAAGACGCTGACGTCGGGGTGGAGCCAGGCGGCGGAGCGGCCCAGGCCGGCCGGGGGGGCGGAGCCCCACACCTTCGTCCAGGTGAAGTTATCAAACAGAGAGTTGATGCACTCCCGGGGCATCAGCTGGGGCCATGGAGGGAGGAGAGGAGAAGGAGGAGAAAAGATGAAGGGAAGAGAGGGAGAGGAGGAGAGCAAGAGTGAGAGAAATAAGGAGGTAAGGTGAGGAAGAGGAGAGAGAGGGAGGAAAGGATGATGAAGGATGAATTGAAGGCAGGAGAAAGGGGGGAGACGGAGGGAGGAAAAGGAGGAAGAGGAGATGGGACGGTGAGAGGAGGAGTGGAGGAGGAAAGGGAGGGATGGGGAAGCGAGTGAAAGAGAGAGAGAAGAAGATGTAAGAAGAGTAGAAGACGGGAGGGACGGTGCAGATGAAGGGAGAGAGGAGAAGAAGGATGGTGGAGGTGAGAGAGAGCGACGGAGGAAGAGAGGAGAAGAAAGTTGGGGAGGTCACGGAAGGAGTGGATAGAAGGAGATGGAGAGAGAAGGAGGAAAGGATGAGAACGGATGAATGGAAAGTGGGAAACAGGAAGGAAGGAAGGGAAGGAGGAGGAGATGGACAGTGAGAGGAGGTGTGGAGGAGGAAAGGGGGATGGGGAAGTGAGCTTGAAAGAAAGGAAGAAGGGGAGGAAGAGGGAAAAAGATGGTAGAAGATGGGAGATGAGGTGAGAAAGGAGAGACGGAGGTGTGGAGGAGGAAAGGAAGAGGAGGAGGAGAAGAAGAAGAGTAGGAGACGAGAGATGAGGTGAGAAAGGAGGAGAGGATGGTGGACGAGAGAGTGAAAGAGGAGGAGAAAGTTGGGAAGGTCACGAGAGGAGTAGACAGAAGTGAATTAAAAGGAGGGAGAGAGAAGGAAGAAAGGATGAGAAAAGAAGAATGGAAAGTGGGAGGAAGAGGAGACAGGGAGGAAGGAGGTGTGGAGGAAGAAAGGGAAGGATGGAGAAGCGAGCACGAGAGAGAAAGGAAGAGGAGGAAGAGAAAAAGATGGTAAGAAGATGGGTGATAAAGGGAGAAAGGAGAGACGGATGGAGGAGAGAGAGCGAGGGAGGAGGAGAAAATTGGGAAGGTCACGAGACGAGTAGACAGAGGGGCATTAAAAGGAGATGGAGAGAGAAAGAAGGAAGAAAAGGTGATGAAGGATGAATGGAAAGAAAGGAAGGAGGTTTGGAGGAGGAAGGGGGGGGCGGCAAAAGAGAAAGAAAGGAAGAGGAGGAAGAGCCAAAAAGAAGAAGAATAAGAGTAGAAGACGAGAGATGAGGTGAGAAAGGAGAGAAGGATGGTGGAGGAGGAGTGGATAGAGGTGAATAAAAGGAGATGAAGAGGGGATGAGGAAGTGAGCTTGAAAGAAAGGAAGTGGAGGAAGAGAGAAAAAGATGGTAAGAAGACGGGTGATGAAGGGAGAAAGGAGAAGGATGGTGGAGGAGAGAGAGAGCGAGGGAGGAGGAGAAAGTTGGGAAGGTCATGAGAGGAGTGCACAGAAGTGAATAAAAGGAAACAGAGAGAGAGATGGAAGAAAGGATGAGAAAGGATGAATGGAAAATAGGAGAAAGGGAGAGACGGAGGAAGGAGGTGTGGAGGAGGAAAGGGAGAGATGGGGAAGCGAGCACTAGAAAGAAAGGAAGAGGAAGAAGAGGAAGAGAAAGATGGTAAGAAGACGGGAGATGAGGTGAGAAAGAAGGGGAGGATGGAGGAGGAGAAAGTTGGGAAGGTCACGGGAGGAGTGGAGAGGAAGAGAAAAGGAGGAAAAAGGAGAGAAGAAAGGGACAAAGAGAGGGAGGAGGAGAGGAAGAAAAGATGAGAGGACAGTGAAGGAAGCCATGTGTCATGACTCAGGCTCAGCATGAGTCAGCGCTGACTCATCCACTCCAGCCAATCAGATCGCAGCACGCCGCCAAGATCTGTTTTTCTTTTCTTTTCTTTTCTTTTCTTTTCTTTTCTTTTCTACTCCCCCTCTCCTGAGCTGATAGTGAGGAGCAAGTATTGAGAGTTTCTTGATGAAATCTGCTCAAATCCAGCTGCATAATTTCATATTTAAAGGAATACTCAACGTTTTGGGTGAAATCTCCTTTTTCAGTTCCAAAGGGGAGCATTTCAAACACTTGAAGTTCACAGGCTAACAGCTCCCATAGACTTCAAGTGTTTATGCTAAGCTAATACGAAATGCTAACCACAGGAACTGAACCGCTGGGCATATAGAGGTGAAAATGGTATCATCTTGTTTTGTTTTGGAGTATTCCTTTAATAAAATGCAGTTTTTTTTTCTTTTTTCTCATTTTTTTTTTTACCTGAAGATGGTGCTAAACGACGTGCACGGTCACCGTCACACACGTCGGCTTCTGCTGCAATGACACAAATTTAGAAAAAAGCTCCTGCGCCGCCTTAAATCGACGCTGTGAGTTTGTTCAGGGAGGCGCTAGACGTTTTACATTAAGGCCACAAAAGGGATCTCACACATATTCAGATGCTGCTGGATAACACACGAGCTCTTTCACACCCTCACTCACACACACACACACACACACACACACACCAAGAGCTGTGCATTTACACTGAGGACAAGAAAAGAAACAACCAGGTGTTTCTAGCTGACACACGTGTACGCAGATTAACACATATGTAACATGTATGGGTATATTTAGCACACACACACACACACACACAGGCGGTTCACACTGTGGCCTATTTTGAACAGAGGATGAACTCGTCGCTCTGGGTGGCTGAGTGGAGAGCTCTGTTGATGTATGGCTGTCTGCACGCCGCCTGATAGCCTTGAAGCTTTCAGCCCATTTCTCTTTTACAGCCCGCACACCACCTTTACATTTACACACACACACACACACACACACACACACACACACACCGCTCACTGACTGAACACATTGCACGGATTCAGAGGTGGACAAAACACACACAACCCCACGACTTGAGTCAAATATTCCTCCTCTACAGGTGAAAGCTTCCCAGTGAGTTTTAGTTGAGTTAAAGTGCTCGACTACTTTCTTTAAAAAACATGTAAGTATTCAAAAGTACTTTTTCTTTTTAATATTAACTTATTGCTGTTTTGTTTTCCCAATGCATTTACAGAACCTGGTGACTCTGACTTGCTTGTAGAGCCAAATGTACTGAACCCCCGCCGGGTTTGCGCTTTGTTAACAAAATGGAACGAATGCGCTTTTATTTTGAAAGCGGACGCCCTTCTTGCGCTTGCTTGACAGAGCCGGGTGACGCATTTCTGCTTTTATCGTCGAGCCCAGGTGCGAGCGGGTGTTGTGATTGGTTTGTCTCCTGTGAGGAACACAGCGTGCAGCCAATCACATTTAAGAAAAGACCAAAAAACAATAAAAATAAATCAAGCTGACTTCAAAGCTCTGCTGAAAATGAATGAGTAACAACAAACTTCATGGAAATGTAGCAGTCAAAAGTAGAGTATTTGTCTTTGAAATTTTGTGGGGAAAAAATGAAATAAGTTTCAAAAAAAAAAAAAAAAAAAAAAAAGTGCTACACAGCCTGAGGACTAACACTTTAGAAAAATTTACATTTACATCTACAGAGAAATAAAAGACTGGAATAATTTACCCCTTAATATCTGCTTAATAATGACTAAATAATCCTGTTCCATCTCACTTGAGTTGTGTAATTCTAATTGTTCAATCATCTTTATATTGATTTTTAATTAGCATTCCACCTAAATGCATGTGACTGGTGTACTTATGTACTTGTGACTTGCAGAACAATGACTTGCTGGATGCTGGCTCCATATCTCACTTATCACAATAATAATAATAATAATGATAATGATAATAATAATAATAATAATAATAATAATAATAATAATTATGATAATAATAATAAAAAAGCAGTTACAGGGTTTGAACTCTGACCTCTCCTGCCATGAACTGTCCGAACCCGGGTGGGAAGGTCAGCGTGGCGATGACCAGGGTCACCACAGCGGGGAAGATCAGCCGACTGCAGGGGGGAGAGGAACGAGCAGCGAGTGTCAGCGGATCAAATGAACTGAAAGAATAAAACACCTCAAAACTGATGCACATCGTCCTGCGAACAAACACATATCCGTTCACCGATCATGCTGAAGGAGAACAGAGAGTGCACAAAATATTCCGGTTTTTGTCCTTATTCTGAAAAGGGCAATATTCCCATGAAATTCCCATGATGAAATGAATATTGCACTAATATTCCTGTTTACATGCAGCCGTGCAGAAACTCCCTCTTTCATTCCTTTAACCGGTCGGTATCCAAATCTTCCGAAATGTTTAAGCATTCGGAAAAAAGGCCTTACTAGGAATATACAAGCGGAGAATACTGTTTATACCTGTATCAAATTCAGAATATTGTCATATTCAGATTAAAAGTGGAAAATAATGCCTAGATGAGACTACAGGGGTTTTAAAATCCAAACCCATTTTTTGGAGCGGGTTGCATCACACACATCAGGGGAATCTTCAAAGACGTTCCTCTCTCTGATCCCAAATATCAAATATTTATGGTCCCGCTCAGAAAGCAGTGATGTAATTATCCGGACTTTAAATCCTAAATATCAAAGATGTTTGGATATTATCACAGGAGGCGTGAGATTGGACCTGTAAACCGCTCAGATTACCGGATAATCTGAGCTGAACATCGGTACACACCGAGGTCCCACACCAGATTTCTCCTCCCATTGTTGGGAAGGTTGAATCAGGATTAAATCAACCCAAAACTCCTGTAGTCTGAGATTGTGATTTGGTGTTGCTCTTACCAGATTAAACAAACCAAACTAAAGAAGCACTGCCATTCCAGATTTTTTGCTTTTACACACACACACACTGGGACACACACTCACTGCCTGGTGAGGAAGCGGGTCATGGCGTTGGGCCGCCTCATGAACAGCACCACCTGCCTGTTGAGGTAGACGAAGAACGCTCCCAGGAAGCCGCAGGAGATCCTGCACGACAGAATCAGCGCCACTTCAGTCGAGTTAAGCCGTTTATTTATTCATATCGGCCTTTTACGCCCGGGGCTCCACGCTGCAGGCCGAACACAGCGACAAACCACACCACACCAGAGAACACTAAACACTCTGCTCTATAATCAGTCCAGCAAAAACCCAACCTGATATTTCCTGCTCAATATTTTAAAAATATACATCCTCCTGAAAGTACTAACTCTTCGTACACATCTTATGGTACCTAAATGCGTCATTAAATATTTTCCAAAGGGAGGATATCTTTTTGGATTTAAGCTTTTTATTCCATGAATCTAAGATATGACACCAGATTTTGTGTTACAATACTGCAATTAATTACAACTGATGGTAGCCACCTATTTTGTTTTGTAGTAATTTTTTTTTTTTTTTTTATCTCTCAAATGCAACATTTATAAGTTATAAGTTTAATTTGTTAACCTCCAAAGACTGCTTTGTATCCACAGTGAAACGCCTGCACGTTTCCCAAATGCACACAAATTCATGCATGTGCAGACATGAGAACACACACACACACACACACACACACACACTGTCTATATCACAGCTTTCCTGTTTCTCACCCGATGATGGCGAATGCCGGCAGCTCCTGCAGGTCGAAGGGGAAATCCATACGAAATTTTGTCCTGAACAGAGCAGTGATGGTCACTGGAGTGGAGAGGAAACGAGGAGGGGAAAAGATCATTTAAAAAAAGACAGTGAGGATCAATTCATGTCATCAATTTACTGCAAAAATGATCTGAGGCATACAGTTTGAATGGCACGTGTCTGCAGGACCCTTTTCCTGGTTTTGGTGCCTAAACCTAACCTTTCCCCAACCCTAACCAGGTGTTTTTTATGTCTAACCCCAACCTTCCCCTAACCTGAACCTACTGGGTTTGTTGCCTCAACCTAACAAGTGTTTTTATGGCCAAACCCAAGCCTCCCTAGCTTTAACCAAGAGGGTTTTGTTGTCTTAAAGTCCTCATGAAATGACCTCACATGACTTCTCCTTCCTCTAAAACAGAGAATGTTAACTAGTGGCATCATCCTGCACTAGTGGCTGTAACTTCAAATTTCAGCCAATAAAACCTTCACAAAGAGGCTTACAGTTAAGGTTATGCCTGTCCTGTTGGTGGTGCATTGTTAATGATGCTTCCCTGCACTATGGCCCACCCAAACATCCTGTTTCAACAGGAAATACATCAAATCAAGAAAGTAAGAGTCCAATTCATGGGGTCTTTAACATAACTTTTCCCTAACCTAACCAAATGTTTTTTTTTGTGGTCAAACCTAACCTTTCCCTAAACTTTTTTCAAGTAGTTTTGTTGCCTGAACCAAATATTTTCTAACCTTAACCACATTGTTTTTACACCTAAACCTTTCTCTAACGTTACCCAAGTGGATTTGTTGCCTAAACCTAGCCTTAAATAAGGTTTTTTTGTTTGTTTGTTTGTTTGTTTTTTCATGTGAAACTGCAGCCTGTGCTACTGCAGACATATAACTTTGCTTCTGGTGGAAGGCTACAGGTTAGAGAGAGGAGTTTGTCGCTGCTTTGGTCAAATCTGAGTGAGGAGAGTGAATGACGTGCTTTCCTCCTTCTTAACATCTACTGCCAGCCAAGGAACCCATGAGCAAGGCAGTGAACCCCCCAGCTGCTCCAGTGAAGCAGCTCTGTGGCCAGCAGCAAAGGACTCTGGGTTGCTCTGGGGCATCTGCCACATGTCAAAGTTAAAGAAAGCTGATGCTCTGGAACAACAACAGTATTATTCATGTCCATATACGTGTGTTTATATTGCTCAGTCCAAACAGGGAGCGCCTTGGTGTGACTGTGGAGCGGCGACAGCCTCACGAGGAGGCAAAAACAAATGTCACACAACACAGACGTACACAACAAACACCTCATGCTTACCCGAAAAATATAAAAAAAATAAAAAATGCAGCTGCACAAACAAATATGTGTAACCACTCACCTGAGAAACATTTGTACACAAACATTAACATCTTTTAAAATATATATTGAACATTTTCACCCACACATGTCTATTTGCACAGATGAGCCATATTCTACATCATTTTTTTTTTTTTTTTTTTTTTTTTGGAATATAAATGCACTTGTGATTCTCCATCTTTATCATATAAGCACAGGAAGGAGGGCACTAGAGGAGGTTAATGTGGAGTAATAGATGATGATATTCTTGTGATGAATACTTGGATTAAGTTATTTTTCTGAGGCAGGCTTCACCCAACACAGGAGACTGTTTTTTGACTGAGAATTAGTCCAGCCAGCCCTTTGTGCAGTATTTATTTTGCAGCTTCTTTGTGCTGCAGGAACACGGGAAAAACAAAAAAATGAGACAGATTTGATGGCTCTGTTCTCATCTTACAAGACAGACGTGTGACTCGAGACGGGTTTGAACACACGGCGGTGTCACAGACTGCGGGAGGACACCATCTAGTGGAGTGCGCTGCAGGCCTGCCTCCATTCAGCCGGTGCAACTCAACAGACAGGGCAGTGTGTGGTTTTCTAAAGAAAGGGCGCCCTCTAGCACATGTCTGACGCAGTGAAACCATCATCAGTGTCTTACTAACCAGCAGCAACACTACTGATACTCCTGGAGAATCAAACTAAGTGAGATCATGATGTTTTTCTCCCCCTCGCGGTCGTACCTGCGTCTTTGTTGAAGACGGACAGCACTCTGAAGATGAAGGCGCTGAACGTAGCAGCAAAGTAGCCTCTCCAGTAGTTTCTCACTGCAAAATATGTGGATGTCACCTCGATGCTGAACAGCACGCCTGGCAGGGGATCACAGAGCAGAAACAGAGAGAAAGAAGAGGTCAAGTGGAAAAGTGAAGCCGCGGACACAACAAAGACACGTCAGCTGAAAGTTAGAGAGAAACTGGGGGTGAAATGGTATTTCAAAATTAATTTAGAGCACTACATGATAATGCTTGAGATGCTCTGATGTATTAAAACCCCACCCAGCTGTTACACTAAAAAAAGCAAAACAAATGCAAACTAGACTACAAGATATTAGGGCAGTGTGATATGGACGAAATCAAATATATTGATATTTTTGACTTAGTTAATTAGTAGTGTGGATAGTGTGGACTGGTAGAGGCAACTAATACAGCAGATTAGCAGTCTAATAAGTTCAGGAAATTGCATTCCTTCACTGTAATGTGGCCTTTAAAACAGGAAAACACTCAGGCCATATCAAGATATTACAATATCCAAAATCCCAGATGATCTCGTCTTATATCAAAATATTGATATAATGTCAATGTATTTCCCAGCTCCACCTGATGCTGTGATAGATTTTCTGCTCCATAAAACAGACCTCAAACAGCGGAAACTACTTTTTGTTTGTTTTATAAAGGTCATAACTGTTTTTCATTTCATTTTAACAGTAGCTGTGCCGACAGATGCCACTAAATGCCGTATTCACTGATGTGGCTGCACTTTTGTTGGGACAGAAGTTTCCTCTCAGATGCTCTCTGTATGCAGCTGCAGTTCTCGGGCTCTGCGGGAACAGATTATCCGCCGCGCTAACCAGACCTCTCAGGGTAAAGAGGTGCTGATCTGAACTCAGTAATCAGGTCATCGCCGGCTATAAGTTCATCATTACATAAATAACAATGCAACAGCGAGCACGTCCGTCATAATGAAGGATGTGCCGTCTCTGCCTTTGTCCCGGGGTGAACTGTCCCGAGGTGCCCGCCGTTTTAAAAAGTGCATCCTTGTCATGTTCTTTCTCTAATTTTAGCTGAACTATTAAATGAAAAGGGACTGGTTCACCTGGTTGGCAAATTTTCAATGTCATGAAATGCACCTGTTTATCAATAAATGACCCTAAATGGCCCTAAATGTTAAATCCTTACAGAATGGTGTAAGGGTAAGGACCTCACCATACCATTAGTTTAGTTTAGTTTAGTTTATTATTATTATTGCACATAAGAAGAGTAAGTGCACAAAATACATGCAAAGAGAAAACAATAACAAACAAACTGGTTGTAAATCTGACTCAAAACAATTCAAAATTCCCATTCCAATTTATTAAAAACTGATTTAGTGCACCAAAATGTAGATGTCATAAAATGATATGACAATGAAGTGAATAAAGGATACGTATCGACAGAAAAGAGGAAGAGAATTGCTACAGAATTGCATTTTTTTTTTTTTTTTTTTGCACAGCTGACTGAAAACACAATGCATGTGGGTTGTTCCTCTCTGTTGCAGCGCCTCCTAGGGGCTGGTTTTAACGTGAACATCTCGCCTGGTGCCGTTTTAAAGTGAGGAGGTTATTTATTAAAATGCAGGAAAGTGAGTAAAGAGAGGAGAAAAGGTTGTTTACCTCCTAGAGGAGTACCGAAGCAGCAGCCCACCCCGACCGCACAGCCCACTGTCAGGATGTCTGTGTAACAGTATGGATTCTACTGACACACACACACACACACACACACACACACACAGAGCAAGCGAGAGAGAGAGAGAGAGAGAGAGAGAGAGAGAGAGAGAAGAAGGGGACAGAAAAAGAAACAAATGGTGTTGTGTCATGCAGGAGGTATATGGACAGGGTTGAGAGGACGGGGAAAAAAAAAAAGAACGGAACAAAATGTAAATGAGAAGCGCCTCATGCATTATACAACCTATTATTCTATTTTAGGAATGAATGAGCATCGGTGCTTTTGCCGGCATCTGCTTACCTGATAAACTCCTGAAAAGAAGGACATGAACCTGCTGAGAACAGCGGCACAGATACTGGCGATGTGCACAAACGGGCCCTGGGAGTACCGTGGGAAAATGAATGAATTAATGAATGCAGAAAAACACATGAAAACGTGAATTACATGTCTTCAAATGTTTAGTGAACTGATTTAATCCATGCTGACAGACTGTGAAATGTTGAGGAGTAACTTTGCAGTGCAATCTGGCTTTAGGACAGACTTGTTGCATCGCTAACAGGTAAAATTGCAAAAACTCAAACTCTTAACAAGAATATTTGTCTTATTTCAAGTCAAAATGTCTTATTTCTAGTCAAAATATCTCATTACACTTAAAATAAGACATGATCACCTAAGAAATAGCAAGTGAAAATTGTCTAAAAGCAAGTTACTTCTGAGGTGATCATGTCTTATTTTAAGTTTAATGAGATATTTTGACTAGAAATAAGACATTTTGACTTGAAATAAGACAAACATTCTTGGTAAGATTTGGAGTTTTTGCAGTGAAGGTGTACAGTCGACACCTGGATGGTGCACATCTGTCCTGAATCTCTCACCTCCTTCCCCACGGGCATGCCGCTGCCCAGGCCGGCAGTCAGCCCGATGACTTTGGCGATGAACGCCTTGAGAGTCAAATATTCCTTCAACACGACGCCTCGCAGGATGGTCTTTAACTCCGGGATACCAGAACCTGAAAGAGAAGTGTGTGTGTGTGTCAGTGTCAGTGTGTGTGTGTGTGCCAGCAACAGAACAACAACTCGCAAAATGAAATTTGTGCTATGTGAGTGGCATTGTGTCACTCCCTCCTCTCTCTTGGTTACAGTTGAGCGACTCAGAGGTGAAACACTCACAGGGGCTTCATCTGTATCGCAAACAAATTTGGATTCTGGAGGCAAAGTTTAACACAAGTGACTGAGAGAAATCCCAGGAGCAACGTGCCTGCAGGTCACATTCTGGTTTTAGATTGGGGTTCATTCAAACTGTAAACCTAAAGGGAACTAAAAGAACCCGACTGAAGGTTCAGGGTTTTGTTCCCATATAATTTAGTGGGTTGGGGGTCGAGGGCGACTGGATTTGTTTGTAGATTCTCGGGACTTCAACATTTTCATTTCTTATCCTAGAAGCCTCTCCTGTTCTGAACTGAAGGAGTTTCTTGGAGAATCTACAAGGAAATCCTGTTGCTGTCAGTTCAGCTCCATGTGGATAACCCTGACCTGGACGACTGAGAGCCTCCACAGATATCTTTCTGACTTAAACATTGTATTCTTCTCCTGTTTTGCACATGTTGCCTTATAGCTTCGAAACAGTTCTGGCTTGCACTGCCTGTTCTGTTCAGCTAAAAAAAAAAAAAAAAAAAAAAAAAAAAAAAAAATCAAATCTATGACTTCCCTGGAGAGGCTGTCAAATTCGCTGACGTTCCAACTTTCAGCTGGGGCCGAATTCATGATTAATGCCGGTGTGTGCAGTCATGGTGCTGCGAGGGACCTGCACATGAGCATCCCTGCTGACAGTTTTAAAGGTGAGCTGTGATGGAGTACACTTTGAAAGTAAGTGAGGAGGGGGAGGTGAGCAGAGAACAGTGTGAGGAGGAGGAGGAAGAGGAGGAGGAGGAGAAGGGGTGCAGACCGATGGCTTGTGGGGCGACCAGGTGACAGAAGAGGGAGGAGAACAGGATGAGCATCAGGGGATAGGCGACCCAGGCCAGGTACTGCAGGGGGATGTTCCCCTTCAGCTCCCCGTGGATCCACTTGTAGGCTGGAGGACGAGGAGGAAGAAGGATGGAGAGAGAAAAGGGTCAGAGTAGAGATGGAAAGATGCAGGAAAAGTGGGAAATGAAGCCAGCGGGAAAGAAAACAGAGAGAAAGATCAGCTTTGCATCCTCTCCGCCTGTATTTGGCCCGGCCGCTGCATTGCATCGTGGGTCCTGTAGTCCCACCTTGTAGGCTCTTGGCGCTGGCGTAGTCCATCGTCCAGCTGACCAGCGCCATGGTGATGCCCAGCAGGACCAGGAAGATCCAGTCCTCCCCCAGCTTGGTCACCAGAAACCGCTGCACTCGGGCGATGCAGTCTGACGAAACAAACACACCACAACCCACAATAAATTCTCCAAAAATAAAAAAAATAAAAAAAACCCACAGGTGCACAATGTTGTCTACTGCAGGAGGTGGTGTGGCAGCCATCCAGGAGGTTCTGTGTTGATACATAGTGGAACCAAACTCTGTATTTTACACATGATTCCTCACCTCGACACTTGGAGTAGGAGCGTTTTTTCTTTACAGAGGACGTATGGCCCGGTTCAGCTGCCTGCCCCTCCACAGGCCCGGCCTCCTTGCTGGACTGAAGCCTGCCCCGCTGCCTGCTGTGGCTGCCGTCTCCATGGCGACCGTGGTGGCCGTGGCGGCCGTGCCCGTGGCGGCCGTGCGAGTGGCGGTTCTTGCCGTGGCCGTGGGGATGGCTGCCGTGCTTCTTGATCTGTCTCTCGGTCAGCCGGCGGGTGGCCTCCCGTCGGCCCGAGCCCCCCTGGTGCTCTTGGTACTCTCCATAGAGCTGTCAATCAAACCGCCTGTTAGTGCATCAATCGAGAACACATCAAAAACAAATCGTGCATTATTCATTCATGAAATACAAACATATATTGGTGTTTCCTGAGCGAGGGAGAGTTTGCAGCGTGATAGTAATCCTCTGCTGGCACCCTGGCAGAGACAGTCCTTTTTAAAAATAGCCCGGCCCACGTGTTGACCCAAACAGCTCTAATGGAAGCGGAAACATGGGCTCTGCGTCTCGATTTATCACCTCTGGACAGACTCCACGACAATTGCCCGGGACATCTGGGGAAGAGATTAATTCGCCTGTCTCTTTCCTCTGTTTCTGTCTTGCAGCACAGATTTCTCTCAGTGGGGTATGGCCTCTGTTTCTTTTTTTTCTTTCTTCTCTCCTTTTAACCCAAACCGTCTAAGACCTCTGCACGACATGTGCGCCCTGTTTCTCGGTGCACAAATTGCCAACGGTCCCTCTGTGTAGCATATGGTGACGCTTTGAGGAAAAACGCCGTAAAATAAATGTGCTCTCTCTCTCTCTCAAACTCTCAAACACAACTTCTCACACAAACCCCGTCGAGTCTCACACAATAAAATGTAGGGATGTCAGGTGAAAAGTAAGCGATTCTATGTGCTTACTAACCAGCTCTCCTGTAGTTTTCTCCCAGATTTGCTTCAAAAAACAAAGGAGAAAGTGTCTGTCAGTTTCAGGGTTGCCAGGTCTGTGAGACAAAAGCAGCCAAACAGCAACTCAAATCCGCCCAACCGGGTATAACAACGGCCCAAAAATCAGCCCAATACCAGAACTCAAAATATGCCCATAAAAATCCATATATGTTGCTTTTAAAGTCCAACAGCATCGCTATAATTGCAAATTGCACTATAATATCTATAAAATAACACCATAAACATAAAAGGCAATTTCCCAGGCAAAGGCAATTAAAAAACATTTCAGCTCACCTGTTATTAAACTGCTGGCTGTCTCCATATAAACATAAAAAGAACAAGAAAAAACTCCATGAACTTGAACTATTTACAGCGTTGTCCAGTTTCTTTTTAGACATGTTGAGATCCCTCGCCCTGGTCCCTGTCATACAGAACTGTATTGAACAAGGCCAGCATCTCTCTGGTGGGCTCAAACGCGTGGCAGCAGATTTAATTAGTCATTCAAAATATGAATCTTTATTCATAGGCATTATTCATCATCTGAATGCCACAGGTCTGCCCAAGCCCAGCCCGCGGACAAAATGTATTACCCGCGGCACTTAAAAAGTAGCCCAATTTGGCGGAAAAAGCGCGGACTTGGCAACCCTGGTGAGTTTGGCTGCAGCTCCTCCGAGGCGTCTGCATTGAGTCATCAGCTGAACTACGATGTTGACATGTGCACCAGCAAGGCCCTTCCCATTGAATTCCCTGCATAGACATAACGGCGTACTCACTGGTGCGGCGGTAGTCGACAAGATGGGCGTACGATCAAGAAGCTCACTAAAGAGGAAACGGGTATAGTCATATCAAATCATGTCAAAGTCGTCATATCAAATCAATCACCAAAACAGCTTTCTATCATCTTAAGAACATATCCAGATTGAAGGGTTTCTACAGTGTTTACACCGGCTCCCAGTCAGCTGTGGAAAAGATTTCAAAGTTCTGCCACTGGTCTACAAATCACTGACTGGTGTAAGTCCAGAATACATCGGTGACATGATGATTGAATATAAGCCCATTAGAGCTGTGAGATCCATGGACTCAGGTCAGTGAGTTGAGAGTAAACATGGTGAAGCAGCATTCAGCTCTCATGCTGCACACAAATGGAACAAAGTGTGAATGTTTTTAAATCCAGGCTAAAAAAAAAAAAAAAACATTTCTTTTCTCATGTGCTTATGGGTAAGCTCTTTCAAGGCATTTTAGTGTTTTAATTTGTTATCATTATTATAAGCAATTCATTATTTTTTGCTGCACTCCTGTTTTATGCTCCATTTTAGTCTAGCTTTTTCCTTCTTTCTGCTTTTCTATTTCTCTGCACTTTTTTAAAAATCTATTTATTAACTATAATGATTTTAATTGTTATTATTTTCTTCTGTTTTTTTTTTATTGTATGGATTTTCTTATTTTCTTTTAATTGTTTGTTTTCACTTTTCTTGTTTTTATGTAAAGCACATGGAGCTGCTCCGTGTATGAAATGTGCTGTAGAAATAAAATTGCTTTGCATTGCCTATAATCTGCCTCTAAGCCCCTAAAAAGCCCCTGTTCATCAACATTTCATATTTATATTTTTTTCTGTAAAAAAAAAAAAAAAAATCCCTTTGTGTATTAAATGTAACTCTAAACCTTGTCCTCTTTAAAAATGCACAGATCTATAAATATGCAAATAACCCCCGCTGGCTCGTAACCAGAGCTCCGTTCACACGATGAGGAAGTCCTGTCCAGTGACACCGATGAAAACTGTGGCATATTCCATTTCTCACCATGATTTTTTTTTTCACCAACTCTCTTACGCTACACTAAAGTACTGAAGCAGCAATTTGAGTTGGTCTTTTAAAGACAAAACAACAAAAGCAAAAACACCAAAAAAGGGAGTGTGATAACACCCTTATAGTGACAATGCACTGATACCAGTCAGTTTAATCAAGGTCAGATATTTTAGGGGACATTAATATAAGAAAGACACATTTTTGAGTGGAAGGGGACTTTAAAAGTGCGGCCAGTCCCGCCCACAATGTTTGATTGACAGGTGACATATGGGAGGTGCAGGGCAAGATGGAGACAAAATAAAATAACAACAAATCTTACAAATAAACATTCTAGTTGCAATATCAAAACACAAGTTGGAGAACATATTGGTGCTGTCTTCAGTGAGACACACACTCTTAAATCCCACAGCACACACACACACACACACACTGAGTACACACTGAGCCCCCAAATCTTAAATGACGCACGGCATGACAAACAGACACACACGTGCCAGGACGTCCCAGTTTAGTCCCAAAGGGCGAGACGGCGCCCTCCATCAGGGACCGGAGGATTTTCACACTGAAGAGATTTAACGCAGGGAGGTGCACTGACTTGTGGGTAAATATTTCCACTACATTTACGATAAATCCTGACTGACAAATATTTCAGTAGAGCCGGAGAAGTGCAGTGTAAATTGTTTTACAAAGGCAAATATTTCTAACTTCTTTTTATGCGTTTTAAAGGTCAGAGGTCATGACTTAACTCAGATTTCATATCACAAGATTTTATACTCACATAAATAATAAATAGCATATATCCCAATTTTGTGGCAACAAGCATGAGAGTCTCACAATTAACCCTCTATTACATAAATTATTACTTAAACATGATGAAGTTTTTTTTTGTTTTTTTTAATACATTTTTATTACTTAATATTGCTTATAATAATAAATATTTGAACATATTTTAAAGCAGGGAAGTTGGTAAATTGGGAACAATGTAAAATGCTCAATCATGTAAAGTATCAGAAACTCAAATTTTTTCTTTAAAAACTTTTACTGAAAACAAGATGAAAACATCCATGTATGGCTGAATATTTAAATTAATATAATTTTAATTGTCTTTTAGAATGTATTTTAGTGCTGTCACAGTGTGTTGGACTTTGTGGTTTTTTTCTTCTGTCGTGTTTAGGATTTTGTGTTGGATTTTTTTTTATTCCCAGTGTTTCCAGTGTTGTGGTATTTTTGCTTTGCCCTGCTCTGTGTGTCCCTCATGGCTCCCTGTAGCCCCGCCCTGCCTGTTTCTACCTCCACACCTGGCCTGCGTTAGTCTCATTAGCCTCGTGTTGCCTCTCCCTGTTGTTAGTTTCAGCCAATCGTCTTCCCCCGTCAGTCTGGTGATGCTGCCCCCCCTCTCCAGGTGTGTCTTGTTACCTGGCTGGTCTGCTGTCTATTTAAGTGCTGCTTTGCGTTCAGGTCTGTGTCGGGTCTTTGGGCTTGTCATGCCTGTTTCTCCTCGTCTCTGTGGTTTGTGTGCCTCAGTTATTATTATATATTTTGGTTTTCTGCTCCTGATTTTTGGTCCAGCTGCCTGTCTGCATGTAACATGAAATCTGCCTCCTCTTGTGATGGTTGAAATCCTGCCATCCAGCAGGGAGAAAGGAAAATACCACCTGCATACCTCCACCTCTCTGGTGCTAGGAATTAACCAAAAAAAAAAAAAAAAAAAAAAAAACTCTGAAGGTACCTGAGCCCTAAGCCCCTCACTGAGCACCAGCCACCGTCCCACCTGGGCATCTCTCCCTCCATATTCACATATAGTCGCCATGTGTGAATTCATTCATTTTTCCATTTTACAAAAAACTGTCACCTCTAAAATAGTTTTAATGATGAAAATGAAAAGTTAATTTATCCCAGATAGTATTTAAATCTTTTTCTTGGGTGAATTTTGCCTGAATATTGAACAGTTAGTCAAGTTTGGGAGCCCTCAGATCACGATCCTCTCAGCGTCATGACTTCATGGAAAAAGAGGACAAACAGGATTTTCTGTTCATGTGATGTACGATGGCATGCTAATATCACCATGGGGAGAGAAAATCTTATACAGCCCTGGGAGGAGAGGGAAAAAACACAAGATTTTTAAGATTAAAGTTGTAAAAAAAACTTTTCTTATCTATATTATACTCTTATCAAGCAATCACATTGCTTCACTTTGCAAGGTTTGATCACCTGACAATAACACTGATTTCCTCTGAATCGGCCCAATTACTCCTCAAAGTCCAGATGCTGATGATAATACTGTGATTCTGGACTCAAATATGGACTTTTTTTTTTTTTCTTGTAAATGTGTGATGTTATAGTCTCAGAATTTCCAGGGGGTTTTTTTTCTCATAAATTTGACTTTTTTTCCCCCTTGTAAATTCACCACTTTAATTTTGAAAATTCTGAGTTTTTAAAATTGCACAGCCAACACACCCCTACCCCCGCAGATATGCAATGTTTTTTTTTTTTGTTTTTTGTTTTTTTTTGTCTCTACAGTGACCCTGGAACACTGTTGTAGATGTGATCAATTAAAATAAAATTTAGTAAAACAAGTATTTTCTATTCCTGCCTTTTAGTAAAACTGAGTTAAAGTGATTGCTGCCACATGGGAATAGATGGTTGACTGACACTAACGACTGTCGCCTGTTCCAGTGGATGTTTGACGAGGGATGATGTATATTCTCGGTACATCAACAACACGCTGCAACGCTCCAGGAATACAAGTGACAAGGTGGTAAGTTCTGTCTCGTGCTGATGCTCCGGACCGCCGGGCCGCAACCTTTCAACACATCCTGATTTAGCAGCTTCACGGACGGAAAGACTGATGGATGGATGGATTTAGAGACACACACACACACACACACACACACACACACACATATGCTTTAACACAAACACACATGCAGACAGATGGACAATACACGTGTGTGTGGCCATATACATACACATACACACACACACACACATACACGCTGTTCTGTGGATGCTGTGTGAGCAGGGATACCAGTCAATACACAGTGAAATGTGAGGAGCAGAACACACAATGTCCTGTAATTGAATGCCAGGGAGGAAACTGCCCGACACACAACCACACACACTCTCACACACACTCTCACACACACACACTCTCACACAGCGCCTAACAGTGGAGTGATGCTGTTTCTGTTCAATGTTGCACAAGAGTGACTGTTTACCTGCTCAGCGGACAAAATCCCAAATCACACCTCAATCTGTACGTTTACACACACACACACACACACACACACACACACTCTCATTTTCCACTGTTATTCCAGGTCATGTACAGCATACCGTATTTCCCCAATTATTCGCCTGGCCGCAAATAGCCGCCTGGTTCTTATAAACGCCTGGGGTCTGCACCCATTTTGCGTATTAAACGCCCACCCGAATAACCGCCGGGGAGATTATTTGCATTATACTGAGGTAACCCAAAATAAGGCTATTCACCTTATTTTTGCAGAAGAAAACAGTTAGCTGCACAACAACTGTGCCGCACTTCTGTTTTCTGTCAAAATAAGAGCGCTAGCTAACATTAGAAAAAAAAAGGGTGTACCGTAATCTTAAATCGACCGACTGTAAATATGTTGGACAGTAACTGTCATCATGATAATGGCCTGGTGCAGGTCTGTGCAAAAATAAATAAAGGCCTGCAGCGAATAGCCGCCTGGTTCTTTTAAACGCCTGGGGTCCCAGTTGATTTTGCGTATTAAACGCCCGGGCGATTAAATGGGGAAATACGGTATTCTGTTTGGATAATCCCAATACGGCCTTTTCCCAAATGTAGCATTCTCCGGTTAAGACATGTGGGATATTATTCAGCTTTTAGGAGCTTTCTTTGGTCATGTGTACAGCGCATTAGGAATATGCGTCCCAACTGGGGTTTTTACCGCCGTTTGCACAAAACACAAGGCTGCCTTTTCACTGTCAGCCAGCATTGTGCATTCAGATGCATTCACTGAAGAAAAGCCACACATTTCTGGTCAGAATGAGAAGGACACCTCCTTTTAGGAATTATGAAAGACTTGGATGTCAGCGGGTTTTTGGACACGTGCAAATATCGCAAAAATACTGACCGTTTCAGTGAATGAATGAAAGAGGAAGGCTGCAGTCACACGGTGGAACAAATTGGCTTTATGGAAATGTAAATATTAGTGGAATGTTAATGATTAGCCATGTAAACAGCTTAGTAGGAGTATTGTCTTTTTCAGAATAAGGGCAAAAACCAGATTGTTTTGTGCATGTAAATGTAGTCACGTAGTTGATCTGCGTTTAGTGTAAAAGTCCTGCACAAGACTTAAGAAGGTTTAATAGCAATCTTGTGGTTTGTCAAGCGCATTTCAACATAAATAACTGCAAGGAGCTTCACAATGAAGGTAAACAGACACAGAAACACTTGCAGAAAATGAAAAACAACAGTGGTTGGAGCGTTGGAAATATGGGAGGAAAACAGTAATTTTATCTCCATTGCACAATATGGTAGAACAATAGTGAAGGCTGAAATATCACTGAGACCACATGTCATGCATTTGCCAGGTATGATTTGGAGACCTGTTTTTAAAAGTTCCCACGACCCGGGACGCTGGAAAACAAGAGGTGTGGAAAAATGAGCCAAACGCCGGAAACCAGGCCTCGGGAGGAGCGGAGGATCCACGTTCCAGTTTCAGAGGAGGTGAAGAAAATCATCAGCGTGCACTCTGAGGCGGGGAGGGAGTGTCTCGTCATAAATCAGCCCTGTCACGTCCCGAAAGCTCATGTCTGCAAGGGCATCGCACACACGGACTGTCCACACAAAGGCACAGCACAGGCTCATCTTACCATAAGGAAATGCCAGATAGACACGGGATCCACTGTCAACAGCACAGCCTCGGTCACCGCACAGCATCGCTTCCTAAGGGCTCAAGGAGAAGTGGGCTCAAGTGACGCCGACAAAATAATTTCCCATTCATGCAAAAAGATGCCTCAACGCGAACCCCTTTACAGAAACTCCCCCTTTTGGTGTTTCTCAGATGATGCAGAAATAAATAACTTCTTAAATGCGACAAAAAAGAAAGACGTTTGTTCATTTTAACGGCTAAAAGTGTCGTAATGAGGAAAACAGGACACCGTTGTGCATACTGTCACGGTATGTTTACTGAATGAACTCTGACCCTGTTACAGAGGCACTATGGGTAATGTAGTCTCTCACTACACCTCCTCCTTTTAGCTAAGCAAAGGATCTTTTAAACTAAGGTAATCTTTTAACACAACAACCTTACTTTCAAAATAAAGCATTATTCTGTTGAACACATCTCTTGGTTATTTCTGTAACACTTTAAAACATTATATGAACAGCCTACATTCACATTCACATTCAAGAACAGTAATAGAAGAGTCTCTTTTTTCCATTCACTTCAACTCACAAATCAAGTCTCTCTGGAGCCCTGGAAACTCTGCCTGATGCAGTGACTGTGGGCTGTCCTGGGGCCTCCCCTGTGGCCCTAAGGTGGATTCTGTTTCTCCTTAGTGTGCCCCTGTCAGTCTCTACCAAGTATGATCTTGGTGCGTTTGCAGTTCCGAGCACAGTCCCTGGTGCATCCTCAGTGGTAATCCACACCTTCTGTCCAGTGGGGAGCTCTGGGAGTGTTCTGGAATGGTGGTGAAAGTTGTAGTGAGCGGCTTGCTTCCGCCTCTCTTCCTCATCCTTTTTGCGAAACGCCTGCAAGTCAGGCCACATTGGATCCAGCTTACTTGGAGACTGGGGTAGCGATGTGCGTAGGTTTCTCCCCATCAGCAGCTGGGCAGGTGAGAAACCATGTGCCAGTGGTGTCGCTCTGTAAGTGAGTAGTGCTCTGGTTTGGTTGGAGTCTTTTTTCCACAGACTCTTAACTGTCTGCACAGCACGTTCAGACTCTCCATTAGCCTGTGGATAACGAGGGCTGCTCGTGATGTGCGTGAAACTGCTCTCTTTTGCAAATGTTCGGAACGGCTCTGACGAAAACTGTGGGCCATTGTCGGACACTACAGTCTCCGGGTATCCATGATGAGCGAATGCTTCTTTTATTGCTCGGATCGTCGACTCGGCTGATGTGACTTTGAGCTCCGCTACCTCGATGTATCTTGAAAAGTAATCTACAATCAGCAGGTAGTTCTTCTTTGACCACTCGAATAAGTCCATCCCTACCTTTTGCCACGGTCGGTCCGGGACAGTGGACTGAATCAGTGGTTCTCTGTACTGTGTTCTGTGTCGCTGACATATTTCACATTTGTCTACTGTCTCTTTGATCTGGGCAGAGATACCAGGCCACCACACTGATTCTTGGGCTCTGGCCCGGCACTTGGAGATTCCCTGATGACCTTCATGGAGTTTATTCATCATATCTCCTCTGAGAGCCTGGGGGATTACGATCCTCTCCCCTTTCATGAGGAGGCCTCCTGCCAGGTGGAGCTCAGCTCTGACCTGCCAGAAGGGCGAAATATCCTGTCTCAGTCCATGTTTCTCTGGCCATTCCGTCAGACAGTAGTGTGCCACTCTTTTGCATGTGTCATCCGTTTGTTGTGCCCGTTTGATTTCCTCCAGCCTTGACTCTGTAGCAGGGAGTGATGACACCACCGCATCCACGAACACTTTGACCTCCTTCTCCAGTTGAAGGTCGTCAGAGGATGGTGGTTCACTCAGTGGAGCCCTTGACAACGCGTCTGCGGTGATGAGGTGTTTACCTGGGACATGGACAATGTCGTAGTCGTATCTCAAGAGTCTAAGGCGGAACCTCAGAACTCTGGGTGGCAGATCATCTAACCCTCTGGTGCTGAGGAGGGGGACCAGGGGTTTGTGGTCTGTCTGGAGTGTGAAGTGTAGACCCTGCACGTAGGAGTTTAGTCTCTCACATGCCCACGTGACGGCTAGCGCTTCCTTTTCAATTTGCGCATAGCGCTTCTCTGTATCTGTCAGTCCTCTCGAGATGTACGTCACCGGTTGCCATGAGTCGTCTGGCTGCTTCTGTGTGAGAACAGCGCCGATTCCATATGCTGATGCGTCCGCTGCTACTCTTGTCTCTGCTGTGTTGGAGTACTGAGCGAGTGCTTTTGGTGAGCTCAGTTCCTCTCTCAGCTTTCGGAAGGCAGCCTGCTGAGATTCTGCCCAGACCCACTCATTTTTCTCTCGCATTAGGTCTGTTAGTGGCACAATGATGGTAGCCAGCTGGGGGACAAATTTTGCCAGATAGTTTGCCATACCTATCAAGCGTCGGACGTCCTCCACACATGTTGGCTCTGGCATCTGTAGGATCGCCTTGACTTTGTTTGGGTCTGGCTCGATGCCTTTTGAAGAGATTTTGTGGCCAACGAAGATCGTGTGTTCCTTTGCAAACTCACATTTCTCATTCAGAGTGAGGCCTTTGTCCTGCATCTGCTGCAGCACACGATGCAGTCTCTGATCGTGCTCCTCTCTGTTCCGACCATACACTAACACGTCGTCTGCATGACACAGCACACCCTCGAAACCCTCAAACATCTGCGACATCCTTCTCTGGAAGTGTTCGGGCGCCGATGCAATTCCAAAAGGAAGGCGGTTGAAATAGTATCTCCCGAACGGGGTGATGAAGGTTGTAAGGGGTCGTGACTCTGGCGTTAGGGGGATTTGCCAGAAGCCAGATCGGGCGTCTAGTTTTGTGAAAACTTTGGCCTCTGACATCATTGCGAGTGTTTGGTCGACGGCCGGTAGAATGAGGCGTTCTCTCTTTACTGCCGCATTCAGTGGAGTAAGATCCACACAGATTCTGAGTTTGTCCTTCATTGGTTTTGGAACGACTACCATTCCTGAACACCAGGCCGTCGGTTCAGTCACTGGGGATATGACTCCCATGTTTTCCATCCTGTCGAGTTCCTCCCGTACTTTTTTTCTCAGGGGAAGTGGAACCCGTCTTGGTGTTGAGAGGGCATACGGCGTGGCTCCCTGTTCCAGCTCAATATGGTATGGCTCTTTCAGCTCTCCGAGCCCCTGGAACACTTTTGGGTATGCTGCTTTGAAATCCTCCTCCGTTTGCAGCTGCACCACTGTGGTTGCATCAACCCTGTGTACCAGTCCAATGGCCTCTATTGCTGGTAGGCCTAACAGGGGTTGTGTCAGTCCTGTCACTACATACACAAGTTGCTCTGTAGATCGCCCTTTTGCCACCATTTTACTCTGGAAGCAGCCTTTTACATTCAGCTGATTGCGGCCTGGTCCGAACAGTCTTTTACGTGGTTTCTGCAGCTTACCGTCCCTCTCTGGCTTGAAGACTTGTTCTGGTACGGACGTCACGTCCGCCCCCGTGTCGATCTTGAAGGTGACGGCTTCTCCGTTCAGATTTACTTTTTCCATCCATGGCCTGGTTGTTTGTGAATCTACTTCACCTAAAAATGCATAGTCCTCCGGTTCACAGTCTGAACCACCTTGTGTGACTGTGTGCAGCTTACCGTTCTGGCAGGCGACCGCATAATGCCCCCTTTTGTGACATTTCCGACATTCTGCGTCTTTGGCTGGGCAGTCCTTCCATCCATGTTTGCGTCCTTGCCCGCATCGGCGGCACTCCTTTTCTCCTTGTGCGTCAGATTTTCGATCTTTGTTTATCTTTAGTCCTGAGCGCTGGAACTTTTTGTCCTTTTTCATGTTTGTTTTGATGGCGTCCACGTTTGTTTTGGGGTCTCCTCCCACTGCCTCACTGTGCAGGATAACCTGTTGTCTCTTAACAGTCTCACATTGCCTCACTTTCTGGATTGCTTTGGCGAGGGTTAGGTCTGAGTCCAATTGTAGGTGCTCTGAAAGTCTTTTATCTTTTATTCCCACGACAATTCTGTCTCTTATGAGTTCGTCTTTAAGCACACCAAAATTGCAGCTTTCGGCTAACTTGTGCACAGCTGTTATGAATGCTTCTGCACTCTCTCCTTTTAGCTGACATCTCACATTAAATTGAGCTCTTTCAAAAATTACATTATGTTTTCCAACAAAGTGCTGCTCGAATGCAGATTTCACAGACTCATATTTCTTTTTTTCATCATCAGTCATTGGCAAAACTCCCAAAATATCATCAGCTGCATCTCCCATTGAATAAAGGAGTGTGTTCACCTGATATTCTTCGGGTTTGGTATTTAGTCCTGATGCAATGCGGAATCTCTCAAACCGTCTGATCCATCTTTGCCATTCTGCAGGGTTGGAGAAGTCAAAGGGCTCTGAATGAGATATTTGTACAGCTGCCACTGCCATTTCTGCTTCCTCTTGGTTTACTCCCTGTTGCTCGTTGTCAGCTTGCTCCTCACCGTGGTCCATTCATTAAGAAAAAAAAAAAAAAACGGACTTGTCGGTGCGCAGTTTAGCTCACCCCTGGCGTCGGTTACTGACTCAAAAGGGGGCTCCCCGGCTTTTTTCAGCTTTGAAGAGCGCGCCTCGTCCGTCGCAGTTTTCCGCGCTATTTTTCGGCTACTAAACTGACACACACTGCGTCACTCACTGACTAAACTATCTGCACAGCTAGCAGAGGTAACTCACGGAGTTTTTATGTTCGTTTTTCACTTCTGACACCATGTCGTAATGAGGAAAACAGGACACCGTTGTGCATACTGTCACGGTATGTTTACTGAATGAACTGTGACCCTGTTACAGAGGCACTATGGGTAATGTAGTCTCTCACTACAAAAAGAACTGATGGACATGAGTTGACCACCTCCTCTCACTGGTGCAAAGACATCAAAACCTTTGACCTAACCTTCGTAAAAAGACAGCAGCAGTTTGGCGTCACCTGTGTTGCCAAGCGACAGGCGTCTCTCCGCCACTTTGGGGTTTTGCTGCAAGTCGCTTTATGGAAGTTAGCCCAACGGCACTATGGCAACGGTGCACATTACAATTTTTGCTGCTCCGACCAACTTGGGATGCTGATTGGAAAGGGAATACGATAGTGGATTTTTTTGCTGATATCCGACATGCTAATATTTTCCAACTCTTTTGGCCGATTATTGATGCAGATTCTGATATATGCACATATTTTTTCCACCTAATTGCATTTTTTCTCCGCTGTTTAAACTGTTCATATGTCTACTTTTTATATATTCCCTGTTTATAGTGTATATATTGCTTGCTGCTATTTATCATCTGTTTATACTGTAAATTTGCACATTGTATACATCTATGCACACTGTTTTTTTGTTTTTTTGCATTGTCTTTTTGCACATTGGGTACTTATATCCTTAGATCTCCAGTGTCATCTTTTATTCTTTATTTTTTTTTATTTATTTATTTAATCTTGTACTCTGTGGATACTGCTGAAAACTGAATTTCCTTCAGGATGAATAAAGTATCTATCTATCTATCTATCTATCTATCTATCAGAATATCAAGATTCTCCTGTAGACTAAACACTTAATTATACCCTCTCTTATCATGATGGCCCATATTGAATGAATGAATGAATGAATGGTTTATTTCAGTTACAGTCAAATTACAAAGTTGAAAAATTTGCAATCAGTACATGCTTGCAAGCATATTGATGCATATAATGACATATGATGCAATGCACACATTCACCGGGCAAAATAAGAAAACTATTTCAGCTTAGTTTATGTAAACATGCCGCTTTTATTTTTATATAACATTTTCTTTCAAACAAAACTGTAAGATTCATCCGGATGAAACAGGCCTGGATGACGCTCTGCCTGAGAAAATCCTGACAGAAGCCACAACCAGGGCAAATCTGACCCGCTTCACATATCGGCCTGTCACATCGGTGTAAGTTTTCATTTCAGGCCAACGCCGATATTTCATGTTAAAGCCGATATCGGCCACTGCCGTGCCGATATTATCACATCCCTACTAACATCCCTACTTCTACTTCATTCAAGTTCATGTATCGGTGTTGATATGATCATTTCCCAGTCAAAATCCCACAGAAATGACCCAGACAGGAGTCAAAAACACGTTATGACCATTATCCTCCCAGTCTACCTGAAGATTCACATCCACACTCAACATGTATCTGCTGTCAGACTGTGAACAGGTGGGATAATCCGCTCCAAGGTGATCTACAAAAACAGTCTCTTCTGCTGAAACGGACCAGATGAACGTTCAGAAACTCGACCGGCTTTTTGTGGTTATGAAGGGATGAGGACCTCCAACATGGCTGCCAGGCTGAGTTACATAACCTGCATTAAAAAACCTCCACCTCTCTCTCTCCTCCACCTTCCTCCTTCTACCTACTGCTCCCTCCCTCTCTCTCTCTCTCTCTCTCTCCCTCTCTCTCTCTCCGCTGGTGAAACTCTACTCTAAGTTAAATTTAGAACCAGTGTGATCCAATGTTCCCTGTTACACTTCCCCAAACCTCTCTCTCTCTCTCTCTCTCTCTCTCTCTCTCTCTCTCTCCCTCAGCCGTCGGGTGTATCTCTCAGCCTCTCACCATGTCCGTCCTCCTCTCCCGTGTCTCCTTCTCCCTCCCTGTCCTTCCAGCTGTCTTCTTGTCCCTGCAGGACTTGTGGACAGGAGGACTGACGTGACAAAACCGGTCAAAACAGCCCAAACAGGCCCCGATTTATGTGCTCGTGAGCTCATATATCATTTATTAATGATTTCGATTTTACTACAGTGTGGATTATACACCTCTCAAAGTGCAGTATCTTTACTTATTCACCCTGACATCATTATCATTATTATTATTAGTAGTAATAGTGGTAGTAATAGAAGTGGTAAAATAGAAGTATCGATAGAAATGGTGTTATTATTAGTACTTCTAGTAACATTTAAAAGTAGTAGTGATATTTGCAAAGGCAGCATAAGTAATATCAGGAAATAATAAATATTTTCTGTGTAAGATTTTCACTTTCCAAGCTGACAACCAGCGGTGACTGAGGCTGACTGATTCGTGTCGCCTCGTGTCGACTTTGCTGCACTTGAAAGACCCCATGAAATGGACTCTTTCCTCCTTGATTCGATGTATTTCCTGCTGAAACAGGAAGTTTGGCCGGGCCACAGTGAGGCATCATTAATAATGCAGACCAACAGGACAGACCAAACCCTAACACTAACCCAACAGATATCAGTTTGGGTCAGAAACAGTTTTATTTTGAAGGGATACAGTGGATGAGAGAGGACAGTTGAATTGGTTTTGTAACAAAGCCACTCCTAATCCAGAATACGTCTGAGAAGAAGCTGACCTGAATCTTCAATCTCACCTTGAGACTCTAAAATCTGGATCAACAGTTTGGCCAACCAGTGGGGGGCGCTGTTTTGTCTGCCTGCTCCAGGTGATGAGTCATTCACACCTCCTGCTCTTGTCCAGGAAATTACTGGACTCACAGGTTGAACATGTGGCCAGACGGTGGCGCTAGCAGAAAGGTCATGAGGTCAGCAACATCAGTCGGTAACTTCCAGCTGCAAACCAACTGCAAACTCCAGACGAACTACATGTCACTAATGTCAGAGTCACTAATCAAAATGTTGGTGAATATATTCGTTTTGGTGAAAAGCTTCTATGTAGAAAAGAAGATTCACTCTGTTGCTTTTGCATCTTTTGGCAGATTTCCAGACAGCGCAGGTCAACTAAACTGCTGTGAGTTTGATTGCAACACCATCAAGGGCTGGAGCATCTCTGCATCCTGACAGCCTCCATTCACCTGGCAGTATACGCTCAACGTTTGAGTCTTGTTTCTGATTGGTTCTTTTCGCCTCTCGTCTGCCAGTCGAATCAAAGTGCGTCAGGCCTGAGACCATCCAACCACGTCGAGGCCACGTTGTCAAACCAGAACGCCTTTCAGCGCTGGACATTCAACATTACAGAGCGCAAACATTACTGTGCAGTGTAAAGCTTGTTTACCAGCAAAAGAAATCAAAAAATAAGTTACTTGGATGGAGAAATTAAAATAGTTACTTATTCATATTTTTAACAGGATAACAAGTCCTGTGTAACCTGTTACATTTTCAAAGTAACCGTCCAACACTGATGACAGCCCCTCAACACTTTGTGTCTGTCAGGTGGAGGTGGAGGTGGAGGTTAGGTTAGGTTAGGTGTCCGAGCCTGCAGCTGGACGCCTCTCACATGAACAGGCTTCCTGACTGTGCACAAGAAAACTGTTTAGGTGATCATAATCAGGGCAAACGTCTCTTTTCATAACTTCAGGGATCAAATTATTTACACCGCGGGTTTGAAACGGTTATTAAACTGGACCTGCTGCATTAAAAACTGGAGCAGAGACAAACAGCAGCCCATCATGTTGTCGGATAAAAACGTTGAAACTCCAGTTTGTTTGTTTTTTAGTCATTTTAAGACTCTGAGTTCAACTGGTGCTCTTGTAGGATTTGAGGAAACCAACTGGGCCAACTCAAACCTTGACACTGAGTTTTCCTGTTAAAGGTAAACAGTAAGTCAACACTAAACTTATTGCCATATGTTACTGTGGATTTTTTTTTCCTCGTCAGCCACAGGAGCCGGGAAGAGGAGCCCGGCCTGGCAAATAGCAGAGCGAGCTAATTAGCTCTATCAGGATTTGAGAAAGGATCAGCTGTTGCAATACTAGTAGCCAGCAGATGCGGGATGGGGGGATGTGGACGTATAGATTTAGCTCAAAAATAAAACCTCGATGCATGCATGGGATCGCAGAAATCTCAGTTATAATTGGAGCATAATAAATATGAATCGTCACACACAACCAGCGTGCGAGATAAAGGCTTATTATTACATTTATTTTACATTTAGGCCTTTTCAGCTCATGCTCTCCTAATGAGTGCTCAGGTTTTGCTCAAGGACACTTTGGCAGGACACTGTGACATTTCAGTTCTGAGATGTTATGAAACCCCCCCTGCGGTCCATTCAGTGTTTTTACTCTTTAATACGTCCAGTCCAGGAGTTTGAGTTATGTGCTCTTACTTTTATAAAACCATGCCGTCGTCTGATTGGATGTCAAACCAGCAGGCATTTCGTAAATAGGCGATGTGATTGGCTCCGCGTCCCGCCGCTCTTTTCTACTCTAAAAATTACCCGGACCTCGGCCGTGGAGGTGCAGGCAAATCGTGTGACACATAGCGGCTGTCATCTATTCAGTACCAAGTTAGAATGGATCGCCCCAGCTGGAATCCAGGCTCCGTCCAGACGCACTGTTACAACGACACACACACACACACACACACACACAGTGGGGCCGGGACAAAATATAGATATAAAAATACTTCCTCTTGTTGATATACGTTCCTGTGAGGTGTGTTTGTTCCAGCTTTTTTTTTTTTTTTTAACTGGAGCTGTTGTGTCATCTTCATGTTGCGCTGAAAACTAAAAAACACGCCTGATTCCTGCTTATTAAACAATTATTTCGCCTTTTCTAGTTTATTTGTTCTTCTCCAGTCACAGATGTCGTGATGGATCAGAGCTGATTATCTGACAATAAACTGCATATGACAGGACCGCCTGATGGCATCGATATCGTCGGTGAAATATCATGATAGTATCGTACTGCCAGACACACACACACACACACACACACACACTCTGATACACACACTGCAGGGTGGAACCAAACCTTCCAGGTGTCATGTCAGTGTTAGACACATTTACTGTAAATAACGAGAGCATTTCTTATTTTCCGAATCATTACTCAGTGTTCATCATTATTATTATTATTATTATTATTGTGTTTTGTTAATTAAAATGTAGCTATAATTATAAGCAGTTAATAAAATGATAACATTTCTTGCTTTCTTGCACCATTTTACCAAAAATTCAAAAACTAATTTAGTTTTTTTTATGATATTTCTACAACTAGATTATAAAATTTGTCACTAATTCCAGTGAAGTGGGTTAGGATTTGCTCCAAGTCTAAATTTCTCAGATTTTGAAAGGTCCTCTGTTTACCACACAGCGTCTTAAATGTGACGGTACGTTACGTTTCAGCTTATGTTTCAGAAATTAATTCGCTCTGATGCATGTTTAGGCTCATAATCCTGCAGGAAAATGATTCAACTGCCACAAAATTAGACACCATAAGAGGCGGCGTCTGTTTGGTCAGAGTGAAGTCGCAGGTACGACACCCCGACACCTGGACGTTTCCTCCGTGTTTTGGCTGGAGCTTTCATGCATTAAAAGCAGCTCCTGTCTGCTGGCTGTGAATGTAAAGTTCAAACTCTGATTCATCTGTAAACAAGACTTTCCTCCAGTCTGCCGGCTGAGAAGCTTTGATATTTTTTGTTTGGTGTGCAGACGGACGGTGTGTGTGCGTCACGTGGGGTCTACCTGGTCTTTCTTTGAATGAGGTTGTCTGGGTTTGGACCTCAGAAAGAAAGTCAGTTTAGCTGCAGTCTGAAGCTGCTGTTGCTCTGCAGCGCTCAGGAGGACAGGCTGGCCTCTTTTTGACACAACGGGATAATATATTTCACAATAGGAGCCAGATGTGTGAATGAAAATGGGTTCTCTGGGCACCCACGGCTCTCCCCTTTGCAGACACGCTCACCTTCTGCTAATCCCATGCAGTTTGGGCCCCAAAGCCTGCAGTCCACATGTGTTCTTGTGGCCTGTTGTAAAATGGTGTGTGTGTGCAGACTGGGGCCTAAACAGTCTTGGAGCTGCATCAGTTGGCTTTGACTGGAAAGCTGAGACTCTTGTGGATTCAATGAGCCACATTTGATTCCTGTGTGATGATGCTGGCCCCCATAGCAGCCATTTCACTGCAGGCAGAGACTTTTGGTCAAACTGGACGTCGCTGGAGAAAATGACCTCTCGTGACCTCTGGGAGAATCACAGCCTCATCAAACTTTACAGACACAAACTAGAGGAGGATTCAAAAAACAAATCACAATAATTTGTAATATCAAATGGGAATACATATCGAATCAGAAGGCAAATAACATGATAGTATCAAATTGGGAGATAAACATTTTGTCCCAGCCTGAGAGAGGACCCTATTAATTTGGTCTATATCTGCTATTAATAAAACAATTCACACTATGTGTCCAGAGAAGACGTGTTAATAGTTAAATGGTAACACTTTACAATAACAATACACCAATTAACGTTAGTTAATGCCATAATAAACATTAAGTGACAGGTAATAAACATTAAGTAACAGGTAATACACATTAAGTAACAGGTAATAAACATTAAGTAACAGTTAACTAACCGTTAACTAATGTGTCTAAGAATCATGTACTAATGCTGTTCATGCTAAGGTATTAATTTATATGTTATTTAAGGGTTATTGTAGATATTATTAACATTAGTAAATGCCATAATAATCATTAACTAACAGTTAATTAACCATTACGGCATTAAGTAACGTTAACTAACGTTAATTGTTGTACTCTTATTGGAAAGTGTTACCAGTTAAATTAAATCTTTAGTGTGACAGTAATTTGAAGAAATCTTATCAAACAAGGTATTCTGCATGTTTTAGCTTCATATATTTTTCAAAGATCTACAAAACCCAGTTGTAAATAATGTATATTGGAATAAAAAGTCATTTTCGGCGATGAAAACAAACGGTTGTTGAAGGCAGAGTGGACTTGGTGTTTAAAAGCCTTTCAGTCTTTCAGTCTTTCTCAGAGTCTGAATCCCAGAGGAAACAGAGGAGAGACACAAGAAGCTGTCAGAGGGAGCTTCCCTCTCACATGTTCATTTGTCCCCGGCTGACAAAACGCCAACATCTTTTATTTTAGATATTTATTGCTGACCTTGTGATAGCATTATTTCTTTTTTCTTTTTTTTTCTTTTTTTGTCATCTGACATTTTGGAGATGAGCTCTTCATTTGCCGGCGCTCGGCGGACGAGCACGCGGCCTCGCGCCGGGCGGCCGCGGCCGCGAGCCGAGACAAGCTGTCATTTAAAGTCAAAGCTAATGCATATGAAGGTCTTCTAAAATAGAGGAGGGTTTAACTACATACATTCCCGACGTGGCTGTCGACCCCCGGGACACGTGTGCCGCTCTTTGTACCCGGAGGTAGAAGGGAGGGGGGGTCAGTATTGTTGCTTTAAGATCAATTTTTAATATTTTTTTCTTTTTAGTGTGTGTGTTTCTATTGTAAACCATGTTGAATCAAGTTTCCTTTGTGCGCACATACGTCTGAAATGAATTTAAGTCACTGTGTAGGTTGCATTTAGCACACACACACACACACACACACACACACACACACACACACACAAAAGTGGAATGGAAAAAAGGTCCCATGAAATACAAATAAATAAATTAATTAATAAATTAAAAAATGACAGTCCTGTTTATAGCGCTGCTCCCCGGGGTGACAGCATAAACATGAGGGTTACCACGGTTACCACGGCCCGCATGGCCTTCAACACACACACTGTCAGCGTATATGACTGAAACACACACACACACACAAGTATCAGGTTTCCACTGTTGAGTTCTATAGGTCACACCGATCAACAGCCCCGCACATTCCAGCCAATCAACACCGCCGACGCTCGCAAGCCGCCCAGATTAGTATTCCAGGATTATGTCCCGGATTACGAAAACTGAGAGATTTCAAGTTTTTTTTTTTTTTTTTTCCCTTAAATGAACACATGAATGCAGCTGCAATGAAAAACTGTTCAGAGCCTCATGAGCCAAACCAGGGAGCGTCTCAGCTCTGTCACTGACCAATACGACCACCGATTAACGCACAAAGTAAGACTGATGAACATATGATGCACATACAAATTTCAAATTCTTATATTTCTTATTTATTTTTCTATTTCCTCTGATTTCACTCATGCTTTTGAGCCGATTTGAGCCGATTTCAATCAGGCATCAGTAAAACACTTCTGATTCTGATGCTGCCGTGTGCTTTGTTTGACGGGGAGGCAGTGAAATGAGTTTTACTAAATAAAAAACAGAGAAAACAAAGCGGAGGGGCGTCAGGATTATATTTCCAGGTGCAAACAGAGGATTTTGTCCTTTTCTTTAAATCTGAATTTGAGTTTCCCGGTTGAGAATGAAGGAAAGTGTGTAGAAGAGCTTCGAGAGCAAGGAAGTCGGTTGCAGAGGTGAAATAAAATAACAACAACTGGCAAAAAAAAAAAAAAAAAAAAAAAAAGGGGAACCTCTGAGACGGTTCTCTGATGGAACCCAACAGGTTCTCCTTCCAGATGTTCTCCTCTCACTGGCTCATCCACTGCATACATAGAACCCCATGACTGCTGCAGATTAGCACCACTGCAAATGCACGATCGGGTTTCCACTGTTTGGCACACACACACACACACACACACACACACACACACACTCACATACTAGCATGCAGGCACAAGTAAAAAAACCCGCCCACATGTATGTTCGTGTAAACACACCTGAACACACGTACGTGCAAACACACATGCATGGGAATTTGTGTAAGCAAATTTGTGGATGCATATGAATACACACACACACACACACACACGCACACACACACGCACACACACACACACACAGACAAACACGAAGAGCATGCAAGTGTACATGCAAAACACACATCGCAAATCACACGTTCCCCCATGTGTGAACCAGAGGTTAAGAAACGCAGCGTGGAAAGGTTAGTAAACAGGTGGCCGGCAGAGAAAGTGTGTGTCAGTGTGTGTGTGTGTCTGTGTGTGTGTGTGTGTGTGTGTGCGCGCGCGTGTGCATGTTAAGACTGAAGGAGGTGCACAGTCCCTAGACACCTGTTGCATGACCCTGTTGTCACACATCAGCTAATTGGTCTTTCCCATGTCCAGAACACACACACACACACACACACACACACAGTCGTATAAACACACACACACACACACACACACACATAGAGTTAACCCGCTCCATCCACACACACAGAGCAGCATGTTGTTGCACCAATAACACAGGTGCGTCACTCAACTCCAGACTGTACAAGACCGACTCAAGGAGAGAAACTGCAGACACACACACACACACACATGCAACACACACACACACACACTGAATGAGCTGGCAGACAGAAACGAGGGAGGAGAGAGAGAGAGACAGATGGAGGGAGAGAGAGAGAGAGAGAGAGAGAGAGAAGGAGAAAGAGAGGAACACTGACCAGGGTTTGCTTGTATCTCAGAGCTTTCCTTTCCGACGCATCTGCGGCCATTGACTCACTGTCACTGACCCAAAAATAAACCCAGCGCTCGCTCGCTCGCTGTGTGTCTCAGCGTTACCAGGCCCACGCCGGACGCCCAGCCAGGTCCCCGCTCGCTCACACACACACACACACACACACACACACACACACACACACACACACACACTCACACACACACGTTCAGACGCATACAGATATGCACAGCATGCACGCTCTCACAAACACATGAGCTCACTCTCTCTCTCTCTCTCTCTCACACACACACACACACACACACACACACACACACACATTCTGACACAGTGTAAACCAGCTCCAGCAGGGGTTGCCCCCCCTCAGCCCCCAGCAGTCCAGTTGCCCACCCTTAGTAAAGCAAAGTCAGCAGTGAGTGTGAATGACGAGACGACTGTAAATAAATTCAGCCTTATTATTATTATTATTATTATTATTATTATTATTATTATTCAACATAACAAAACAACACACTTAAATTAAAAAAAACCAACAACTGGTTACTTGATTTTCAATAGCTAAATATTCAAAGAAAATTATTCTAACTTGTAAAATGTTTAAAAAAAAAAAAGGTAATAAATTAAAATTCAACAGTTGGTTAAACTTTTTGCCAGCAATTATTTTGTCAGAATTTGTGTCACTTTTTTTTTTTTTTTTTTTTTAAATTTAATTGTCTGTTTTTTGCCTTATGCATGATGATTGCTGTTTGGTGAGATACGATGTCAGTGAATTTCAGTAGTTTTGATTGTATAAAAAGTGGATTTGTGTGTTCCAAGTAGTTATTATTATTCAATATAACAAACAACACACTTGTCTTACATAAAAAAAAAAACAAACAAACAAAAAAAAAAAAAAAAACTGGCTGCTTGATTTTTAATAGCGAAATATTAAAAAGAAAATTATAGTAATTTGAAGTAAAAGGCTGATCGGTAATAAATTGAAATTCAACAGTTGGTTAGACTTTTTTTTTTTTTTTTTTTTAAATAGTAGCTATTGTGGAACAAAACATGTGATTTGGTGATTTGTGCACTAAATCCCCCCCCATGCTTTAATAATGTTCTGTCACACTCCTTTTTCCTGTCAAGTTCATTTACAGAGACCACAGCTACAGTTTAAAAATGCTTCCTCACACCCGCACCTTGACCTTTGACCTTCACTGAGAACAATGACGGGCTTTC
>NC_043990.1:5620683-5644175 GCF_902150065.1 Myripristis murdjan
TGTTGGACACCATTTTCACCTCTGGACGTCTGGTGGTTCGGTTCCTATGGGTGGCATTTTGTGTTAGCTTAGCACAAAGACTTAAAGTCTATGGGAGTCGTTAGTCTAGCCTCCATCAAAATGAATAAATAAATAAATTAAAAAAAAATAAAAAAAAAGTTACAGCAATTCCGAAGCTCTCTTGTGTACACAGTGTATGATGTGTGTTTGAAATACACTTCTTGGCATCAAAAAAACAAAATAAACAATAAACAAACAAACAAACAAACAAACAAAATAAGAGTCATTGTAGGAGAAGTCAGATTCGAATTTCTATCTAAAAACAATTCTGAGACATGTATTTCAGATACACTGACTAAATCAGACAGCTTCAGAGTGGCTGTAAGGTTTATTTTTTCACTTTGACAGAGCTAGGCTAATGACTCTCATAGACTTCAAGTCTTTATGCTAAGCTAACACAAAATGCTACCCATTAGGAACTGAGCAGAGTTGAAAAGAGTTGAAAATGGTGTCCAACATCTTGTCCCAGTCTGGGAAAAAGTTAAAAAAAAAAAAAAAAAAAAAAGAGTATTCTGCCCAAAATGTTGGAGTATTCCTTTACAAACATCACCATGCTGTTAATTAGTTAATTAACACTTCTAAGATCATTTTTAATCAGAATTTGTGGTAAAAACTTGTGCTGCTGCTGTCGTGTGATGAACATGTGATCGGTGTGGACGCTGCAGCGACACGTGCAGCCGACACGCTCCACCACTTTTTACTACATTTGATAAACAAATCAAAGGGACAGGAACACTGAGCAGGCGTCCAATAGGCCAAAACCAACTGGTTACCACGGCATCAATCCCATAATGCTTATCGAGCTGACGATCATTCTGCCTTTTGATTTGAATAAACCGTCTGTGTGTTGTGTGCAGTACACAGGTTAGATTACAAACACACAGGGAAGTGAAGTGCTCAGGAGATATTTGAATAGACACACACACACACAGCCTCACAGTCATTACCACACACTCCCTTCTCCTGTCACTTCATCCATTGTAGATATTTTGATTTGATTTTGATTATACTTTCAAGTATATTCTCTTTGATTTTATGCATCTTTGTGTTTGTTCATGTTTGTGTGTGTGTGTGTGTGTGTGTGTGTGGTTAATTTCATGCCTCTCAGCCCTGAATCGCCTCCACCCAGTGTCCAAAATTCACTTTTTGTTTCACCTGCCAGTGGCTGCTAAACAAGTGAAAATTACCTGCCAAGAGGAATTATTGCAAAATAATTACTGAGTTACCTGCTCAGCACAAATTTTACTGTCGTTTGGTGCTTAGAAAACGACAATTTTTGGACCCTGTCACCCCCTTTCTTGTCAACTCCCAGTTGGATAGCTTGTTTTTCAAAGATTTTTTTTTTTCAATTAGTGGAGATGAAAAAAAGTGGAAGGAAACAGGAAGGATGTGTGACAGCCTATTAGGGCCACTGCAAAACATTTTTTTTTTTTTTTTTTTTATTTTGCTTAAGAACCACATGGCTTCACGTTGCTGGCACAGCGGTGTCTGTTCAAAGTCCAGATGCTGAAGAGAACATTGTGATTCTGGGCCCAAATCATGAAATTTCAATCATAAAAAAAGTTTTTTTTCTCGCATAGTTGTGACTTTATAATTTCAGAACTTTCTAGTTTATTTAGATCTCAGAATTTTCAAGTTTTTTTCAAGTTCTCTCTGTGACTCTGGGATTGCATACACACAGCAGCTGAAAGTAGTGACCCTATTCATTTTTTTTCCCTTAATCTGATTTTTCTAATCCGACTGTTCATGTTCTTTGTGTCACCTCCCCGCCCCCTGCATTTTTTTCCACCTACAAACTGTTAGTTCATCCAGTTCGTCCACTGTCACAAGTCAGCCATCCAACTGCATCCTCATTGCATCTATTTTTCTGTTTTCTATAAATCAGTTGATTTCACAAACGAGCAAGAAATAAAAAAATAACCAAAAAAAAAAAAAAAAAAAAAAAAAAAAAATCAGGAAACCAACAGAAAATTACAACAAAACAAATTAAACAAACAAACAATTATTCTGAAAATTACAGATTTTTTTGTGAGGAAAAAAAATAGAAATAAAAAAAAAAAACAAGATAAAAATAATAGATAAAGAATATGTCAGATTCAGTATTATTATTATTATTATTGTTGTTGTTGTTGTTGTTGTTGTTGTTGTTGTTTTACTGACATAAAAAAAAAAAAAAAAAAAAATCAGGTCTGTGTCACATTTGTGAAAAAATAAATCTGAACCAGGCCACTTTTTACTGAACATAGCCTGAGGAAAGACCAAGAGGCTGGCAGCTGGAGCAGGAAACATTTTATTATTATTTCCTTTTGTGGCTTTAATTGGTGGCCTGAGAGCAGAGAGCCTGAAGCTGAGGGGCAGCTGGTTAATCTCAGGTGAAGCAGTTGGTCAGTCACACTCAGGGATGAGTCGGTCATACGAGCCTCGTCATGCCTGTGATCTGATGCCTGCTGAATGCCAAGTCACTCTGTCTCGGCTTTTATAGATTTTGGGGTCGCCGCTGAGCAGATGTAACTCTGATCTCTGCTCCTATTTTCCCCATGTTGGTGATGCCTGGTTCACCATAAAAAAAAAAAACTGGTTTCATACTTTTCATTCCTGTGACTTTCATTCATTTGCAGTCGTGAAACAGTATAAGCTAAATTAAATATCAGAGAACATGGAGGAGTGTGTGATGAGTTCTTTCTGTGGCTGGCAGTCTGCTCCCCTCTGAGTGAGCCCTCTCTAATTTGGAGATCAGTGACTGGTAGTTAAACACAGCGTGACTGATCCGTCCACTTCCTCCCCGAGCTGCTGTGGAGGCCGACGCCGAGTCACTCCGTCTAAGCTGTGGGGATTTGGGGCTGCTGCTGAGTCGTGGTAATGCTGCTGAGTCGTGGTAACGCTGATCTGTGTGTGTCCCTCTCCTCCTCTGCAGCATGTCATCCAACTCCACGGCCGCTACGCCGTGCGCTCCGGGGGAGACCATCTGTGGTGAGGCCACGACCGCCACTCTTCTCATCTCTCCCTCTCTCTCCCTCTCTGCTCTCATTGGCTCCCACACGCCCTCCTCAGCTTCCGCTCACTCCTCTTTCCCTTTAAGTCTCATCCACCTGTTCCCTCTCTCCCTCTCTGCCATGCTCCCACACTCTCTCTAGGACAAGTTTCCTGTTTCCCTTCATTTTCTCAGAAAATCCTGACACAGACAGCAGAACCGAACCAACCTGCTACCACTTTAAAACATAACATGACATAACATGACACAGCATGACATGACATGACATAACACAACATAACATGACATGACATAACATGACATAACATACCACGACATAACATAACATGACATGACATAACATGACATGACATTATGTTATGTCATAACAAAACATGACATAACAAAATAAACAATGAGCAAATGAATAAATGCATGAATTGCCATTGTGTTGTTAATAATAATAATAATGATGATGATGATGATGATACTGAACTATAATAATAATCAAGAGTGGAACCAAAACCAACCAGCTTCCACCAAATAAATAATACATGCATTAATTATTGTCATCATTATCATTGTTATTATTAATACTACTACTACTAATAGTAATAATTTAAAAATCTTTTTGCATAGCACTTTTTGTACAAAAAAGATGCAGCTCAAAGTGCTCTGTAATGTAAATGTAATGTAAACAGAGTAAAAACATAAAAACAGGCACAGAGTGCTATAAGTAATGTGACATAAGATGGAAAATCAGCACGCTTTTCTTCAATACTGTGTCCTCATTTATCAACAACGAAACCTCCTGCGGCGCTGTCACACTGTCACACTTTAAAAAAGTTAAAGTTAAAAGATGGAGCACACTCACACACATACACACCACTGGAATCATAAACTTTTAACTCAGAAAAATCAGCGAGTGAGGACGGACAGGGCAACAAGTAAAGGCTGTGAAGGCAACACGAACAAACAACAACAACAAACAAAGATCCAGCGCCAATCTTTAAACTCAGGAAAATGTTTGATGTGGATTTCCAGCACAAGGGAAATAATTTTGATCTGTATTTGATGGTTAGATGGTTAATTGTGTGAGTTTTGATAATACGACATCATTTCCACTATGAAGTAGACTCAAATTGATTGATGTTGACAAGCAGAGGGAGAGTTTTGTAAAAGTATCGAGACAAATTTCCACATCGCTGACGGTTATAATAATAAGTATATAAGTAATAAGGCTTGCTTTACATTACTAGGCCATTTGTCAAATTCTGTTATGAAACTGAGGAGTGAAATGATTGCTGCAACCTTTTTAAAAAGGCTGAAAAGATTTCCCCTTTCATCAGCGCCGTTCCCCTGCAGGAACAAACACAGTCGTTTCACAAGTCTGCATTACACAATTAATATCAGGATTAAAGAACAAACTCATTGTGGGACAAAAAAAAAACAAACAAACAAAAGATTGGGAAACTTTTTTTCTGGTGTGCAGCATTTCAGTTTGATGTTCTGTTTACGTCTCCTTTATCTTCTCCTCTCTCTTCCTCCACTCTCCTCCAGTTTCCTCTTCTCTGCTTCTTGTTTTTCATTCACTTTCGTTCACACTGTCCACTCGAGAAACACAGGTGCTGCGTGATTACACAATCTGATGGCGTGATGGCCTCCGATTTCCTTGATACGCTGTGATATTACAGTTATTATTACGTAATCTTGAGATAAGCCCTTGAAGGAAGCTGGCACATTAATTTATCCGACACTGTACGAAGGTAAACGACCAAATCAGAGAACAAAGAAAAGTTACACACCAGGAACCCACATGACTCGACAACGTGCTCCTTCATCTTTGGTCTTCATCTTCATCTGTTCAAATATGGAATATGATAGAAAATAAGAGTTTGAAATGCTGAGTGTCTTCCAATAATATTCTGTCATCAGTGCCATTTTTGTGTTTTTGTTTTCTTCACTATATACAAAAGTAAATTAAGATGCATTAAGAATTTCAGTCCAAAAATCAGATATAATTCAAATAGAAAAAAGACACCTTCTCTGGAAAAAATGGGTGCTGGCATTGATACGTGTTTTAGAAATGATGCTTCATGCAAGATTTTCCTGTATAGGCTACAAACCATTTTCTTCCAAAGGCTCTAAAGAAAAGAACGGGCAGGGCCAAACACAACACACCCTGTAAAGTGTTTGCACCGAACTGTAAAGGTTTGTTAAGTCGACGTTTGTCAAGACGTGCCCTGAGAGCGGAACAGACGTGTAGAAAGCTCAGGCTCAACAAAACTCCTTAATGAGAACGGCAAAAATTATTTACGCCATGCTTCAAATTCCTCACCACACCTAAGGCGTACTGAGAGCAGGGTGTGTTGCTTTTCACGCAGACCAGTCTTTTTACATTCCGGTTTGAGCCGTCCCTGCAGCGGAGCGTCGGATTCAGGAGGAGCTCCGCATCAGGAAGGCGTGGCACCGACATGTGCTTTATCACCGCTGCTGACACGCCATTTGAATCTGTGCTTTGTGCAAAGGGAGTGTGGCAACACGGGAGCACCTTACAGCAGCCGCTATTGGCACACAGCTAATTCTCCAGTACACAACCATGAGACAAAACACTGCAAAAACTCAAAATCTTACCAAGATTATTTGTCTTATTTCAAGTCAAAATGTCTTATTTCAAGTCAAAATATCTCAATACACTTAAAATAGGACATGATCACCTCAGGAGTAATTTGTTTTTAGACAATTTTCACTTGTTTCGAGTGAAAAGTCACTTGAAACAAGTGAAAATTTGCTTGTTTCATTGACAAAATTTGCCAGTGGAACAAGTGAAAATTCATTTGAAACAAGTGAAAATTAATAATAATAATAATAATACATTTTATTTAAAGGCGCCTTTCAGGACACTCAAGGTCACCGTACAAAAGGACAATAAAAACAATCAATAAAACATAATAATCAATGAAAAACAAGTCCAATATCAAGTGCAATACATAAAACAACAGTAAGGTGCAACAGTAATGTCATTCCAGTCCCAAGATTAAAGTGCATAGGCTTGTCTGAAGAGGTGAGTTTTAAGGCGGGATTTAAAGGTAGTGATAGAGTCTGAGTATTGTATGGTCTGTGGCAATGAGTTCCAGAGGCGGGGGGCCGAGCGGCTGAAGGCTCTCGACCCCATGGTGGATAGGCGAGCAGGTGGGAGGGTTAATTTTCTGTTCTTATTGCACTCGTTTCTGTTCTTATTGCACTCGTTTCTGTTCTTATTGCACTCGTTATTATTTACACTGGTTATTCAGTTGTTTACGCTGCTCAGTCCGTTGTTTACATTCTGTTTTTATCTAGTTATTCTCAATTGCACTCATTATTATTTATACTGGTTATTCAGTTGTTTACACTGTTTAGTCTGTTGTTGTACATTCTGTTTTATCTAGCTATTCTAAATTGCACTCATTACTATTTAGCTCCTGTTTTTTAGCACTAGTTATATAGACCATATCATACCAGTTATATAGACTATATTTACGTATAATATTTATATTTATATATACCTAAACGGTCCCACAATTCCATCTCTGCTGTAATCCGGAAGCCAAGCAACGACATTTCGTTGCCAAAATCTCACTGCTGTGTTTTTTTGTGCAATGACAATAAAAGAAGTCTAAAAGAAGTCTAATTGTATAGCTTGAAACAAGTGAAAATTGTCTAAAAACAAGTTACTTCTGAGCTGATCATGTCTTATTTTAAGTTTAATGAGATAATTTGACTAGAAATAAGACATTTTGACTTGAAATAAGACAAATATTCTTGGTATGATTTTGAGTTTTTGCAGTGAAGTGGTTGTTAGTGCAGTGGCCTAGAACCAAGAGATAGGACGCCTCCTCGATCATATCAGTGATTCAGGATTACTTCAACCCCTGTCTGCACCGCTGTCACTGAGAATTGACATTAAAGAGACATTTTCACACATTTCAGTGCCTCAGGGGGCAAGCAGGAACCAACACGGCGTTCTGGTTTCTTTCTCCTGTTCCTAACATTCGTCCTCGGCCCCTCTCCTCCTCCCTCAGAGATCAGGGTGTACGAGTCCGAGGTGATCGTCGTGCCCACGCTGCTCCTGCTGACCTTCCTGTGCACCCTGCTGGCCGTGTGTTTGCTCAGGTTTTGCCCTGAACGCAGACGGGCTCGGGCCACGGCGCCCCGGCCCGCCCAGCCCTCCCAGCCCTACCAGAGGTCGAGCCACAGACACACTCAAAGGCACAGCCACCGACGGGACCTGCAGGGCATCGATGGTTTGTACCTGCCTGTTGTTCTGCCTGGATTTTATTGAGCCATTTTTTCATTATTCAACACTATTGTGTGTGTGTCCAAATGTGTGTGTGTAGCTCCGCCCGGGCTGAACGCGCTGGAGCATGAGGAGCTGCCCATGACGGTTCAGCAGATCCAGCGCAACGTGAGGCCGACTCTGGCTGCAGTACCACAGACGGCCACAGAGAGGCAGCACGCGGCCTTCAAACAGGTCACAGCCCTGCCGCTGTCCTTCTCCATCAAGCCGGATGACACGGTCAGCCTCTACAGAGCCCGAATGGACCGCAGGGACGTCGTCCTCAGGGTCCTGAAAGGTGAACCCGGCTCCATCACGCCAAATCCTGGGATTAGACTTCCCTGTGCAGACGTCTGCCTGGGATTATTCAGTGGAAACACAATTAGAAGGAGAAAACAAGTAAAAATTACATGAAAGTTTAGCAGCACATTTACCTCTATATGTTCTTGAGCTCAATATAAATCCATATTCTGACGCTAAGGTTCCCCAGTGCTTTCGGGTCAGAAAATTACTGCTGAAAAACACCAAATTTTATGTTAATTTCAATGCAGTGTGGAAAAAACAGGAACCAAGATGCACTTGTATATTGTCTATCTGTGCGTAATATTATATATAACTATATAACATAACATACATTGTTATTTATGTCGTAAAATGGTAAAGTTTTTCATTGTGGACCACAGACTGAAGGTCTTGCTCAGGGAAAAAGGTTCAGGAAAACAACCCACCTCTTTGACATGTAGGGGATGTGATATTTTTTTCCCTAGGATGGTGAAGTAATCACCTAAGTGACTTACATTCATTCTCTACAATCTTTCCCTGACCAAGTTATGACTAACCCCAACCTTAACCAATAAACCAAAATGACCACTTAAATGCCCTCGCCATCCTTGGGGGAAAAAAAAAAAAAAAAAAAAAAAAAAGCTGGAGTAGAGATTAATGAGGCAAAATATCATGTGGGTGTTAGCGATGCAGTAATCAAACTACAACAATTTGACACTGATTATAGGGTTAGGGTGCAATTATATGGTTAAATCTTAAATCTAGGATTAAATCTAGGGTTAAATCTTTTTTATGAGGGTCAGATTTGGGGCTCGACAGACGTGTCTTTTTAATTTTGCTGAAGAAACTAGACCTCACTGTGCCACCTCTCCTCCTCTGCAGAGACGGCAAACAGCAGCGAGAAGCAGCACTTCCTCGGCTTCGCCTCCTTCCTGTCCGGGCTCGGGCCGCACCCCTTCCTGCCCGTCCTCATGGGCGTCATCTCAGCGCAGCCGCCGCTCATGATGGTGGTGGAGGAGCTGCAGCACCGAGACCTGCTGGGCTTCCTGTGGAGGTGTAGGCAGGTACAGTGACCGGCCATGACACAGGGATACATACAGTACATATATCAGCTTATTGCTTGCACAAGAGACGGCCAGTTTCTGCAAACCAAATCAAGAACTTTTAAAGTTTTTTTTGATGCTACCTGGAATTGAAACTAAGACCAATTTAAGAACCGTAAAAAAATAAAACCCCAGCAAAAGCCTATTTTATGCTTGAACACGGCTGATGAAATGTCTAAAACTATAAATAGGTGGTAGGATGGGTTAGAGGTTCAGTCCATTATGTCCAGTTGTGATCAGTAAAGTAGACACAATACAAATGTTTTGCATATTGCAAATCAAGGCTCCAAAAACTGCATTTGAGATAATTTAATGCCTTATGCTACACAGATATTCAGCCTTAGAGCTGCCAAAGACCTGCTTGTACAAAAGCACATTCTACATGAATCAGTTAGCTATAATAATGCTAATATGGACTCTAAAACCTGGTCGAGACCTTTGACCTTGAGTACATACAATAAGTAGTTCCTGCAGTTTGCCTGTGGGGGGCAGTATAGATCCGTGTAATGTGTTCCTGACAGAGACAGGAACAGTTATCTCTTCCTGTTTTTAATGAACAGGTGGACTGTAGTAACTCAGTAACAACAGGTGTACACACTACCCCTCTTCCTGTGTGTGTGTGTGTGTGTGTGTGTGTAGGATAACTCAGGTGGAGAGTGTCCATGTGACCTAACAGAGAAGAAGATCTTCACCATGGCAGGACAGGTGGCCTCTGCTCTGGTGGGTTCAACATCTGTCTGTCTGTCTGTCTGTCTGTCTGCCTGTCTGTCTGTCTGTCTGTCTGTCTGTCTCACTGCTTCCCTGGTCAAGAGCACATCCTGTCTGTCTGCTTGCCTCTTCATCATCATCCTGTCTTTTAACTGATCGGTTAAAAGGAGAGCACAGAGCCTCACGGTGTTTCTCTGTTCATGTCATGACAAAACCTGCTGCTGTCTGTCTGACTGGAGAGAGTGAATCCTCTACCTGTCTGTCTGTCCTCTTCTCTGCACTGACCCATCTTCTGTTTATCTCTATCTCCACTTAGAGTTATTGACATGTGCAGAAATTCAATTGCTGCAAAACACTGAGTTTAATTAATTTCTTTATTAATGCTCAGTATATTCTGTAGGGTGAAAGTCCATATTATGTCCTCTAGAGGGCGTAAACCTGCCAATAGCACCCCCCATCCCTGCTTGTAAATATTAATGTAACTCTGTCTGCTATTTGCCAACCTTGCTCCTTCAACAACTTATAAAAAGGGGAAAAAAAATCAGTGAAAACCCACTTCAAGGTCAGTCAGCCCCAGAAAGATCCAATTAAAGACCTCAGTTTGTTTCTCTGTGTCTGGATATCTCCTCAGGAGTACCTGCACACTCAGGGCTGCATGCATGGCAACGTGGGAGCTCGCAGCGTCCTGGTTGGTGGGGACCTGACGGCCAAACTGTGGGGGTTTGGCCCCGCCTACCGCCGGAGGACGCAGGCCGGGTCGCCGGGCGAGGTGGAGGACATGGAGCTGAGGAAGTGGCAGGCGCCTGAAGTGCTGGCCAGGAGACCCGCCAGCCAGAGCAGCGACGTGTGAGTGAGGAGAGCAGAGAGTCCAGACAACATGGCTGAATGGAAATAGGAATGTGATGCATCAGCAGCAGCAAAATCTAAATTTTACTGCTGATGTCTTTAATATCTTCAAATCACATTCTCTGTTCCATGACCTTTTCAAAATACTTCATATAGACATTTTGACCCTCCAGTGTCCCAGATCAAGAGGCTTCAGGAGGCATTTCTAGTGCACACTGGACTCCTGATCAGCTGGTGGATTTGACTGATTACCTTCTATTCTTTTTTAAAATTTATTTATTTATTTATTTTTAATTTACTGTTTTAATCTCTCCTTTTTTTAAAAGCCCCTCTAGGCACAGCTGTTGCAAATCAGCACTCACTACAAACACTATGATACTTGATATATATGATACATAAATTAGCATTGGACAGCTGCTTTCAGACATTTTTTCATTACCATTCATTCCATAATGTCTGTATTTATTTTACACTGAATTCCTGTCCCTTTCATTGAAAAGACTAATTCCAGCTATTCTCTCTCCTGGCAGATGGTCCTTTGGTATCCTGCTCTATGAGATGGTCACGTTAGGTGGGTGTTTTTGAAACTATAATCTTGCCTTTTAAGAGAATTTAATTTGAAAATAATCACAAACGATGCAACTCCAATCGTACAAGATTGCAAGCCAGTTTGGAGAGATGCTGGATTTGACCCAAACTTAAGTACCTTGGAGGAGAACATTTTAAATGTGTACTAATACTTTTATTTGACTTTGGTTTGCGTAACATTTTAGAAAAATGCTGGAATTTGATTATCAGCAATATCCAACCTTACTGTAAAGGACCTGATGCACTGAGAACCATACTAAACCGTTTCTAGAGAACATGATAATTTTATAACCAACCTAGATACCATCTTGCAGAATAAAAAAATTTAATTAAAGTCATGCAACAGACTTCAGCACTAACACTGCCCCCCGTGTGTGTCCAGGCGACCCACCGTTTGCTCATCTCATGGCCAGTGAACTCCTGCAGTATCTCCAGAGAGGAAACACCCTGAGGAGACCAGCCAGCTGCTCCAACTCACTGTGAGAGCGAAAAACAGATACACGTTCTAACCCTAACACACTCAATTCTGTGTGAAACAGCCTTCATACAAACGTGATATCTGAAGTTTAATAAGGGCAATTAATCAAGAGGTCACGAGGGGGTTACTTAAGAGATTTTAGTGGGCCAGATTATAATTTTTTGGCATTAAATCTCCTTATTTGCATCTTATTCTTTCAAACCTTGGAAGAAAATCAATGTCCAAAGATTGCCTGCATTTCTAGTATTGAAAATGTACTTCTATGTGACCACATTAGTAGACAACTTTAGGTGACATTTTATCACTCAGTAGTTTGGTTTATGTACTAACCTCCGTGTGTGTTACCTGGTCCAGGTACTCGCTCATCAGGTCGTGCTGCCAGTGGAGCTCGCAGCAGCGTCCGCCCACGTCCGACCTCATCAGGAGGCTGCAGGCCGGCGAGAGGTCAGCCAATGACAGGACGGTTCTCAGAGTGCCTGAGCCGCTGGACATTGAGAAATACCTGCGGGAGGCGGGATATGGAGAGGCCTACAACTACGCCGTTCTCTGATTGGCTGGGAGTCTGATCAGTCAACGCTGGTGTTCCTCCTCCTCCTCCGCCGGGCCGGCCTCACGTGATTTTGCACTGAAGACTGTTCTGAAAGACGTTCTGCGTGGGCTGTGCACGTCGTTGGACCAGTTATCAAATAACTTTTTATATCAAAATGCGCATTCAATCGAACTGTTATTTTACCGGACACTCAAAATCACTCAGCTCGCACAAAGAGACTGCTGGGACACTTCATGAGTGTTACGGAGCACACTCACGTTACGTTCAAGGAGTATGTTACAGAATACTCCAGGGTTTTTCTGACTTCCCCAGAATGAAACAAGATGTTCGACACCGTTTTCACCTCTGTACGTCCAGTGGTTTGGTCACTAATGGGTAGCATTTCCTGTTAGCTTAGCATAAAGACTTAAAGTCTATGGGAGTCATTAGCCTAGCTCCCTAAAAGTAAAAATTCTTTTTTTTTTTAAATTCCAAGACGTGTATTTCAAATCTACATGATCCACTGTGCAAAAAACACAGCTTCAGAATTGCTGTGAGGTTTATTTTTACACTTTTGACAAGCCAGGCTAACGACTCCTATAGACTTCAAGTCTTTATGCTAAGCTAAGATGAAATGCTACCCACTAGTGGACGTCCAGAGGTGAAAATGGCATCAAACATCTTGTCTCAGTCTGGGGAAGTCAAGAAAAGGGGTATTTTGCCTCAAAATGTCAGCATACTCCTTTAACTATATAATAAAAAGTAATATATGAATTGTAAATATCAGGTCTTTTTATCTGTAAACATATCGAAGAGACTATTACAAAGAAAGAGAACAATGTACTGCATGTCTCCTGATTATTTTAACGAAGAAAAAGAGCTCAGAAGTCATGACGCTGCTCAGTGGGGGGTGTGGCTGTGCGGTGGGACTACAAATCCCAGGAGTGAGTGTGTGTGTAGGGGGGTGAATGAAATCCTTCTCTGTAAATTAAGGTTGAAAAAACAAACTACACTGATTTATTCTCATGGTTAATGTCCGCAGGCGTTTATATTTATATTATATATATATATATGTATTTCTGCAAGGTAGTACACATTTTTAACTCACCTGGGGAAGCAAACACTTCCAAATGGTCCGTCACTCCTCACAAAGAGGTTAGTTCTCCCATTTCAGAAATAAAAGCACAACCATCATGGCTTTAAAATTGCTCCTGGATTATTTATTTGCATGATGATATTATAAACCTTGTCTCATCAAAGCTTAAAACCAGTCCCTCCAAGATTTTGCAGTTTTTCAGTGATTTACTGCACGAAAAAAATAAAAAAATAAAAAAAATAAAACACTTTGATTCTGCAGCGGCTTCTCTGGAAAACAAAACAAAACAAAACAAAAAAATTTAAAAAAAACGTTCCTTTTGCAGAATTGTCATTTTGGGAGAAAAGTGCTACGTTTCAGGACGAGAGCGACTCCAGGAACAGAGTTAGAACGATCTGCTGCTCACAACGTGTTTCTGTCACGCTGGTTTTCACCTCAGGGTGCAGAGATTTGGCAAAGAAATCGGGGCTCGTGTTTAAATGTTGAGTGCATTTTTCTTTTCTTTTTTTTTTTTTTTGTTGTTCTTTTTTTTGGTCAAAAACCACAAGCCCTTACGATATGCAGAGGAACCTGTTGATTTTGCAGGAAAAAAAAAATGTACAAGTTCGGCACTACAAAATCCTGGGGCGACTGTGAAACATGAACACACAGCTATCAAAGATTATTATCCCTTTTTGAATAAGAATATTGTAATAGCCACAGTCACTAACAATAAAGCCAAAGAGAGCTAGCTAGGTGGATAAATACCGTAGGCAGATACACGAAATGCGACAAAGCTATGAGGAAGACGGGAAGGTTCCTTGATCAAGGTGTAGCTACTACTCTTCAGTCACGCTTCTCTGGGAAAGGCAACGCATGTCATCGCTTGAAATGACCAGAGTAAAAAAGTAAGCACTAATATATAAAAAAGAAGGAATGATATGAAAAAGCAGTTGTAAAAAACAGACAATCCCGGTCTAAACCTATTTGTACAGACTACTGAGAAAGGCCACAAGGTTCACAGATAGAGAAAAAAAAAAAAAAATCTACAGTAAATAGCTTAAACAAGGCAGTCCAGCAAACAAATGTGCATTTAAATATAAAGGCAAATATTACACTTACTACAGTTTAGTTGCTCATTCATAAAGTCACTCATCCTTCTTTGTCCCTTGTTCATTCGTCCCAAACTCAGGTCCACATTTTGTGGCTGCGAGCCTCCTTTTTCTTTTTCTTTTTTTTTTTTTTATTATTCTTAAACTTGGTTTTCCTTTTTGTGCATGAATGCAGCTTGAAGATCCTTCAAATCAACATGATGACTTTTTTTTTTTGCCCCTTCACTTTTCTTCATGACTTCGTGTCGCCACACAAAGTCAAGCCCGTGACGTTTCCCTTTGCTCGCAGATCAGGAGCAGTCAGGAAAACAAAAATGACACTGTCTCTTCAAAATGAAATAATAATAAATCAATGAGCGCAGACGACTGTTGTTTTTAAAGGACGTCCTCGGTTGATTCATTCTCAAACTTTGCATTTGGTAAATCTAGAGATGTGAAACGTCTCGGAGCAGAACTTGTGCTTTTGTCCTAAATCCGCCTGGCCAAACGCAAAGCTCACCGATGAAAACGTGTCTTGTAACGATAATAATTTTATCGAAATCCCTCTTTTTAACTGTGAGGGAGCCGGCCGGGACCCTGTACCCTCCGTACCCTGTAAACAACCAAACAGGCCGCCGTCGTCACACCTGCTCTCATAAAGTGATCACAGCAGACGAAGTGCTAGTTTTCTATCAAAGTTATGATCTTGAGACTCTTTCCTCTCGTGTTTTTTCAGATAAATTTCACTCAAACCCTTCATGTCTTCAACACATCATTTTAGTCCCACATCCACTCTGACTGTGGATTCGATTCACACGAGGGCCGTAATCATAACCATAAATCAAGATACAGGCAGAACAATCAATCTTATTTGATTTATCCAACAACATAAAAAAATTTCTTTGTGCAACATGATGCAACAAAAACATCAAAATCAGAACAGAACATGTTTTTCCGACATAATTCTTCTGCATTTCCTCTCTTTCTTTCTTTCTTTCCTTCTTTGATTACGTTGGTTTGGAGCAGAAACATAAAATGTGACCCAAACGGGAAACAGGAAACAGGACAAACACAACTTGGGTCAAAGCCGCGTTTTCACACAGGACTGTTAGAACGAGTGGACCTCGTCGGATTAATAATAATAAAAAAAAAAAAAAAAAAAAAAAAAAAAACACAAATTATATAATGGCGTGCACTGAAATGACCAGTGCTTCACGTTTGGTCTGAATGCGCCTTTACTTTGTCGCTCCCTGAACACTATGCTGTTTTTACTGAAGAACAGACAATAAAGTTTCTATTCTATTCTATTACAGGACCACTAGAGGGCGCTTAGCTTGAAAACATAACAGGGTCATGATAAGCTGCTATGAAAACGATCTGTAGGGGCATTTTTTTTTTTTTTTTTTTTTGCCAGAGGAAACATCTCGATTAAAGTCACCAGTGGGTCTGCAGTTGTTGAGACTCAGAGGACGTCCCGGCGTCGTAACAGTCCCGTGTGAATGAGGCTTTCAAGTGCTACAGGCCCATGTCGGGAGAAAGAGCTCAGGCTTGGCTTTCTGAGACGCACCTCCTACATTCCACGGCAGGACGCTCGGGTCCTGGCGGTTTCTAATCTGGATTTGGGACAGCGGTGTGGGGGGCAAAGGCCCGGGGCTCGATTTTGGGCACATTCACGTCAGTCTCTCAGATTGTTAATGTGGGCGCAGATCTTGAGGGCGGGGCCCAGCTTGATGTTCATGGTGGACATGAGGTGCTCCTCCTTCAACAGCAGCAGCGCCTGTCCGTCGATCTCCTGCGACAGGAACTGCGAGGCGAGCTCTTCGCATCCTGGGACGGGAGAGAGGAGGGGCGAGGGCGAGTGGGAGGAGGGGAAAAGAGAAAAATGGAAAAAAAGAAGAGTAGCAGAGTGAGCGTCTTTAATGCCAGCTGTTAGCAGCTTGTGTGATTACAGAGAGACTGATCCAAACTTCAATAATCTAAATCAATGTGAAGCCCCTATGAGACAAAAAAAATCCCATAATTTCCTTCAAACATTGTGTGAAACAAAATAATAAATAATAAATAATAAATAAAGAAAAATATCATCTGGCCTATGAGGATGCAATTCATCATTGTACTTTAGAAATTGCAGACTCCTGCAGTCATTTTAAATATTTTCTATATTTTTATAAATGCATTTTTAACAAATTGTACTTTAAATATTTCATTTTTTATTTCTTAAACTTTTTCTAACTGTAAATAATGTTTTTTTTTTTTCAGTCTTACCTTAATTGTTACTTTTCTTCTATTTAAAAACAATATATATTTGTATCTGATATATTTTAGGGGTTGGAGTTTTGAACGATTTTAAATTATTATTATTTTTTTTATGTATTTCTTTAGATGGAAGTCAACAGATTCTGATAAAAAACTAATAAAACTGTGTCCTCATGGGCCAAAGTTGCAATTTTTAAAACATTTTCAGAAAGAAACAATGGGACTTTTGTGTGTTTCAGTTCCAGAGGGTTAAAGTCTGAAAAACTGAAATAAAACATAACTTTTTTGGCTTTAATTTTCCATGGCAGAATATTCCCCAATTTAACAATAAATGCCAATGAACTGACTAAATTTAGATTTTTTTAAAACTCGTATTAAATCCCATCATTTTGATGTCCTGAACGGTGACATCACACTGTACTGATCAACACAACATCAGAGAGAGAGAAACTGACTATTTATTTAACTCTTTACCTGTCAAATGACATTTAATATGCACTGAGGTGAAAAAAAAAAAAAAAACATCAGTCATCACTTATGTAAACCTTCCAACCTTGCAGGGAGGAAATAAACTGAGACACTTCCTCCACGCTCCACTGGGCGGGGCTGCCGGGCAGACAGCCGGGGGCGGAGCCTTCCAGCGGGAGCGGAGGGGGCGGCTGGTGGCAGGACGCGGAGGAGGCGGGAGAGAGGGACATGGGGTCGTCCTCCTCGTCCTCGCCGCTGGACGCCTCGTCTGAGTGGCTGGACTCTGAATGGCACTGCAGGGAGGAGACAGTGTTAGTGGCTATTATCATTAACATGCACTGTCCCTGAAAATACACTAATTACTACATTAACGAGTCCCGGAGTCCTCTCATTTAAATATTTTTTCCATAAATTTCACATACTTTAAATCTTCTAAAAAAAAAAAAAATGAATAAAAGTTGATAGTTGGCATCACCGCAAGGCTGGTACAGCAGGTGGCGCTATGCAAAACAGCTGTTAGCAAATCAATCAAACAGCACCAGGAGAAGAAGAACAAGGACGGCAGCACTTATTTTGTAATCTTACTTCATTTTTTTTCTACTGTCTGGCTGTGCACTGGATGCCCACTGGATGGGCATCCAGTGCTGGATGATTTTTATGATGGATGAATGTTTCTAACAGAGATCGTCAAGATCCCGATGAAAAGATTTGAAACCTTTCATTAAAAACCAGGACATATTGACAGGACAACTTTTCATGGTGTCTTTGGTGAGTTTTTCCACATCTTCCAAAGCTGCTTTATCAATCAATCAGTCAAACTTTAGTTATAGAGCACTTTTCATACAAAAGGAGCAGGCCAAAGTGCATGGCATAAAAACAATACAACAAATAATAGGCACAAGAGATATCCCCCCTTCTCCCATACATACATAGACACACACAAACACAAACACACACACAAATTTAAAAACACTGAGGAAACACTCTCCTACACTCGCCACTTTGAAGTGAGGAAACACCAGAGTGAAGATAATTGATACTATAGAGATATGAGATGACTGTACAGATTAAAATTCAGTAAATATCTAAAAAATAAAAGTAATAAATAAATTCAGTTAAAGGGCAGACTAAAAAGGTAAAAATAATCAAATAATTAAAATTCAATTAAAAACCAGTCTAAAAAGGTAAAATAAATAAATAATATAATAAATAAAAATCAGTTAAGAACCAGACTAAAAGTTTAAAAATAATAAATAAATAAAATTTAGTTAAAAGCCATACTAAAAAAGGTAGGTCTTGAGTTTGCTTTTATGAACTTTTATGAAACTTTTTATGATTTAGAAATGATTTGTTAATGATTTGTTAATTTTCCAGTATTTTCCTTAAACCCCTCACCTTGACAGGAATGGGCCTCCCTGCGATCTTGGCGCTGGCTATTTCGGAGCTGGTCCTGCGGGGAACCCTCCTCCTCGCCACCCCTCCCTCCTCGTCCGAGTGCGACAGGTGACCGTGGCCGTGTTCGTGACCTTGAGCGTGACCCTGCGCCTGACCCTGACCCTGGCTCTGCCGCATGCGGTAGTGCTGGCTGAAGCTGACGTTGTACCTGGGGAACCAATACATACTGTATCGTAGACAAACAGTAACATATACGGTACTGAAGCCAAGACGAGCAACACATCTTTTTTTTGTTTTCCCTTTGCACCATACAGAGTGTAAAACCGATACACGTGTAGTGGACAAAGGGACAAATGCAAAGCAGAAGCAGAAAATGTAAAAAGTTACATATTCTTTTAAACAATGCAAAATATGCATTGTTTACACTGTGTAAACATAACATACGTACAACAAATGGATTGTATTATGCGACTGACATTAAAAAAACAGAAACAAAAAAAGACACATTATTCATGCTAAGGTTGAACAGAAAAGTGAATGAGGTGGCGATATCACAGTGTACATCAAACGTAAAAAACACGTAAGCATACAAAAAATAACATGCTATGAAATGTGCAGCAGCAGCCATCTGAGAATTCAAACATTTAGCTGCATGTTTGCTCATTATGGCTCTTTATTGTTTTTGTTGGTCTGAGGATATTTTTTTGCTGGGGGTGTGAGACAACCCGGGTTCAAATCCCGGACGAGCCCCCAAATTATGTTACGTCCCTTGTCTAGTGGAAACCTCTTGTAGTCCAGTAATTTTATGAAAAAACCTAGGACAAACTGCAAGAGAAGCAAACTCAACTGATTTTGTATCCTCAGTTTGTCCTGAGTGAGGGGAAAAAAGTCCCAAGGAATCCCATTGGTGGAAAGTTTAGAAAATCACCTATTTATGACCACATATTACCAAAAAACACTGTTTTTAACACACAGGGGAAAGGGGTTCAAAATTTTACTTTCAGATATCACTATAAAAATTCACAAGTTGATTACACACACAAAGACAAGAAAAAAAGTCAATTACAAGTTCTTTGAATTATTCTGTTTACACATGCATATCACACATTATCTGATCTGATATTCGCTAATTGGAATAAATGGAATTGGAATAATTCCATTTCATTCCATGCGCTAATTGGAATAAATAGTTATTAATGTTATTAATTCACTGTTATATAGTAACCTTTCAATTCAAGGTTACTATATATATAGTAACCTTTTAATTCACTGTTTAAATACCTGCTCTGGCATTTATTCCTTATATTCCTTATTAGCGCATATCAAATCAGATAATGTGTGATATGCATGTGTAAACAGAATAATTCAAAGAACTTGTAATTGACTTTTTTTCTTGTCTTTGTGTGTGTAATCAACTTGTGAATTTTTATAGTGATATCTGAAAGTAAAATGTTGAACCCCTTTCCCCTGTGTGTTAAAAACAGTGTTTTTTGGTAATATGTGGTCATATAGAGGTGATTTTCAAAACTTTCCACCAATGGGATTCCTTGGGACTTTTTTTCCCCTCACTCAGGACAAACTGAGAATACAAAACCAGTTGAGTTTGCTTCTCTTGCAATTTGTCCTAGGTTGACCCCAATTTTGGCCTAAAATTGGACTACTAATTACTGGACTATTACGTCAACTCAAAGCTACGGCTCAAAAAACAAACAATGTCTTATCTGGGACAAAAGTTATCTTGAAAATAGCTGTACGTTTGACAGGTTTTTAAGTTAAAATATGCCAACCTGGTTTTACTCTGAAAGAAAACGCTCCAAAACGTGATTTCTGAGATGACTGCCGCTGCGCCTCTTATAACTTCATGCATGTCAAAGTACCTCTTGGCACAAGTCATGGAGCAGAACCGTTTGGTGCCTCTGAACTGGCTGGCAGGGGCAAAGTTTTTACAGTACTCACACTTCAGCACTGAGGGAGGAGGTCACAGACAGAGAACAGCACATGGTCAATTAACTTCTGCACTTCAACAACTTTACATCAAAAAACACACACGTACAATTAGGGCTGGGCGATCATATCACGATACACTTGACCAAATACCTTGAGACTGTGATGATTCTGCAGGGTAACTACTGGTTTTCGATATTTTTTTGAACAGTCAGTAATGATGTGGATTTGATGACCAAGTAGAGGCAAATTAAAGAACAAGTGGAATATTCTGTCAAGCTCGGAAAACTGCATCCCATTAGTGAAAGGAAGCCTTCAACACCAGGAAAACACCTGTATAATATTACGCTCTATAATATTACGATATCCAAAATCACAGATGATAACTTGTCTTATATCACGATACCGATGCTAATATCAATTATATATATTGCCCATCCCTACATACAACAGGCAATTGTTTTTTTGTTTTTTTTCTTTTCATTTTGACATGAGAAAGGAGGTGAACACAGGTGTTAGTAATAACATTAATTAATGACCGATGACCTTAGTTCAGGGTTCTGGTGTCCTGGTGAAAAGGCTCTGCTACACTTAAACGCCTCATTCATTTATTTTTGCAAACCGCTAAACGTCGTAAGCGCTCACTGAGCAGACGGCCGGGGAAACACCCCGGACAGGTCGCCAGTCCATCACAGGGCAATTAATTTAAATTGATTCAGCTAATTAAATCATTAATTAGCATAGATCTTAATGTTTAAGTCCCCCTCAAGCCATTCATTAAGTTTTTTTTTTTCCATGAAAAAGAATCCCATCTTGCCTTTAAACGGCTTCGGTGTAACTCTACACATTGCACTCATTAAGTATGCACTGATTTATGAATATGCAAATAACCACCTTCCACTCCTTGATCCGCCAAACTTGCAATCAGCTTGTAACTTGTATCGAATTTGATAATTTATCCATATTAAAAATAAATAAATAAATAAATCGGGGAATCTCTTAGTTTTTCCAATATTGTTCATGTGAAGAAGCCATTTTGAGTTGGTCTTGTTGATTCGGAGAGTTTTTTTTTCTCTGTGCAAAATGTGACATAGGCTGGTTAATATGAACTTAAGAGTTATTCTGGTTGCCAGGAAACACATTTTTCCTCATTAATAATCAAATTTACGCAGCAGGGCGCTCCTGTGCGTGGCTCACGTATGAAGTTTCTGCGCTGTTGTGTTTACTGCGTTCACAACAACAAAGTGTTTACACGGACGGACAGACGTGCAGTCAGGAGTCAGAAGAAGGAAATTCCCAGCTGCTGGGCTGTAATTACAACCTCAGAGTGTCTCAGCGGCTCAGCCTGAAGAAAACAGACACATCCACAAAGTGTGACGTCCTGCTGCCCACACGGCACGCTGAGACGTTTCATTTCACAAGGTTTCACCACTTACCATACACACAGCATTACAGATTTAGTGTCATGCCATTAAATTTAAAGGAATATTCAACTGTAAAACCCATGAACGCTGCAGCATGTAAGTCAGCTCACTGCATCAGAGAGAAACGTCACGGCTGAGACATCTGAGGTGTCTGTTCCCATGTATTTATAGTATGAAGCCGGAATTTCCCACCTTCTGACATCTCTGGAAGGCAGCGTTAATACCACGGCGGCCTGGCCGTTACCTGTTGCTGTCGTCACAGCCTCCGATGGGTTGGTGTCTGGGCTGTCATTGGTCAGATCCTCAGCGGCCGGCTCCTTCACCGAGCCGCACACCTGTCGCACAAACGCCGAGAGGAAAAACCGAATCAGCGACAGGCTCCTCTGACGACACAAAGTAAAGCACTGATCTTTATTTCCCTTTACATGGAGCTGTTTTTATAACTGCTTTATATGTTTTAGCACCACAGCTTTGTAGTCCAGTCATTTTAAGCCAAATAAGGGGTCAACGTCAAACAAATTGCAACAGAAACAAACTCAATTGATTTTGTATCCTCGACATGTCCTGAGTGAGGGAAAAAAAAAGCCCAGAAGAATCCCACTGGGGGAAAGTTTCCAAAAAGATCAAAATACATCCCATTCAAACGCCTATTAACTTTTTTTCTCATGTGAATAGGGTAAAAATTTTAACCTTTAGGTATCACCATGAAAATTGCTGAGTTGATTACTTACCTTAAGACAAATAAAAAATGTATTGCAAGTTTGTTGAAATTGTTTATTGACATGAGCAAAGCCAGGTGAAAATCTCATAATCAATCCTGTTGATATATAACAGTCAAATACTAAACGTTAAGGTCTGAATGGAACCCATTTAGGCTACCAATGAACATTAAGGAAGAAGGAACTTATAACCAGTCTTTAACAATTATCATTGCAGCATGTCATAACTGCTCCACTAAGGTGGTAGCAATCTTGAAAAATGGCTGCCATTTTGAAATTTCTAAGCGGTTACTTGTCACGTGACCCATGGAGACAGCTCATCCCAATTTTCATGCTAGTATCATAAGAAGACCACTGTATATGCCCTCTGTAAAGCTGTGGAGTTTATGCAAATTTATGCAAATTAGCTCATGTTACTAAACAATTTCAACAAACTTTCAATACATTTTTTATTTGTCTTAAGGTAAGTAATCAACTCAGGAATTTTCATGGTGATACCTAAAGGTTAAAATTTTTACCCTATTCACATGAGAAAAAAAGTTAATAGGCGTTTGAATGGGATGTATTTTGGTCTTTTTTGAAACTTTCCCCCAGTGGGATTCCTCGGGGCTTTTTTTTCCCTCACTCAGGACATGTCGAGGATACAAAATCAGTTGAGTTTGTTTCTGTTGCAATTTGTTTGACCTTGAAAAAAAAATAAAATGACTGGACTATTGGGATTCTTCACATTTTCAAACTCTAAACTTCATGGTGCACCTAAAAAAAAACAGCAAAACCCCCCAGGTACTGACAGGGAACGGCTCCGCCCCTTCCTGGATGACGAAGCCCTCGATGAGGTGCGTGAGGACGTGAGGTTTGACCACGGCCTGAGGGGGAGGAGCTCGCTCCCCCTGGCCGCCCGCCCCCGCCGTGGGACACAGCCAGGGCCAGGGAGGAGGAGGAGGAGGGGGAGGAGGACGGAGGAGGCGCAGCAGAGCCTGGGCGGGACAGAGGAGCAGAGGGACAAGAGGGTTTGAGGTGACGAGGAAGAAAGCAGATTTCACTTTTCAGCTTCACGGCTTCCGGCTTCTCGTCACCTGCTTCTGTGGTGTCGGCCGGGAGCGCCGACGCGTGATCGATGACCGGGTGGAGCCGCAGGGGGGAGGGGCCATCCTCGTCATGGGCTGAACTGGATTCGGACTTCCTCTTTAGCGTGCCGGTCATCTGTTTAGTGACCTGTGACGGCTGAGCGCCCACCGAC